>NC_068372.1:858211-1158211 GCF_023724105.1 Carassius gibelio
GCTATAATAGAGTACCGGCACCTCTTTTGGGCCACTTAAAGCATCGCACTCCTGCATTATTTTAATGTGCTTTCGCATTACATTAATGCACTCTCGCTGCTGCTTCTGCACCGCTTATGCAAACTCTATACGCACTGCAAACGGAGTATGTGTGAACCTGTATAATGTATAACAAAACTATTTCAACACCTGAGGAACCACTACAATTAATGAGCTCTATGAACAATGCATGGCAAAAAAGAAAAAAAAAGTCCATGGACACGGGATTTATTCATTTATATTTTTTTGCCATAAGTCTAGAAATGTTGTTACACCTTTACTATAGTGATTATATTGACTTAAATCGAAATCACAAAATTGATCAAAGAAATCACGATAGATTATTATTCTTATTTTTTATATTGCACAAACATACACTAATGTTATGCTTACCAATTTCTGAAATAATATTACAATTTAAAATAGCAGTTTTCGGTGAAATGTAATTTATTTCTGTGATGTGCAGCTGTATTTTCATCATCATTACTCCAGTCTTCAGTCAAGTCAAGTCACCGTTATTTATATAGAGCTTTAAACAAAATACATTGCGTCAAAGCAACTGAACAACATTCATTAGGAAAACAGTGTGTCAATAATGCAAAAATGATAGTTAAAGGCAGTTTATCATTGAATTCAGTGATGTCATCTCTGATCAGTTAAAGGGTTAGTTCACCCAGATAGCAAATTTATGTAATTAATAACTTACCCTCATGTTGTTTCAAACCCGTAAAACCTCCGTTTATCTTTGGAACACAGTTTAAGATATTTTAGATTTAGTCCGAGAGCTCTCAGTCCCTCCTTTGAAGCTGTGTGTACGGTATACTATCCATGTCCAGAAAGGTAAGAAAAACATCATCAAAGTAGTCCATGTGACATCAAAGGGTCGGTTAGAATTTTTTGAAGCATCGAAAATACATTTTGGTCCAAAAATAGCAAAAACGACGACTTTATTCAGCATTGTCTTCTCTTCCTTGTCTGTTGTGAGAGAGAGTTCAAAACAAAGCAGCTGGATATCCAGTTCGCGAACGAATCATTCAGTTCACCAAATCGAACTGAATCGTTTTAAATTGTTCGCATCTCTAATACGCATTCATCCACAAATGACTTAAGCTGTTAACTTTTTTAATGTGGCTGACACTCCTTCTGAGTTCAAACAAACCAATATCCCGGAGTAATGCATGCACTCAAACAGACTGTACTGCTGTGAAGAGAGAACTGAAGATGAACACCGAGCCAAGCCAGATGGTGTTACCTTTCACTGTTATGCTGATGATACTCAGCTCTATATTTCTTCGTGGCCCAGTGAAACACACCAATTTGAAAAACTAATGGAATGCATAGTCGATATAAAAAAACTGAATGACGAGTAATTTCTTATTGCTAAATTCTGAAAAAACAGAGGTGTTAATTATAGGACCTAAAAACTCTGCTTGTAATAACCTAGAACACTGTCTAAGACTTGATGGTTGCTCTGTCAATTCTTCGTCATCAGTTAGGAACCTAGGTGTGCTATGGTGTTTCCTGATGATATCTCCCAAGGGTAACATATAAAGCGTGAAGAGTAGCGGCCCTAGTACTGAGCCTTGAGGTACTCCATACTGCACTTGTGATCGATATGATACATCGTCATTCACTGCTACGAACTGATCATATAAGTACGATTTAAACCATGCTAATGCACTTCCATTAATGCCAACAAAGTGTTCCAATAGTGTTCCAGTGATCCAATAAAGTGTTCCAGTGATCCAATAAAACTAATAGAGAGTTACACCCACGATTAGATGATAAGAGCAGATCATCTGTAACTCTAAGGTGAGCAGTTTCAGTAGTATGATACAGTCTAAATCCTGACTGGAAATCCTCACATATACAATTTTTCTCTAGGAAGGAATATAATTGTGAGGATACCACCTTTTCAAGTATCTTGGACAGAAAAGGGAGATTCAGTGTCACATGATCTTCAGAAATCATTCTTATATGATGATTTACTGCTCATAAACATTTCTGATTATTGACAATGTTGAAAACAGTTGTGCTGCTCAACATATGAATGTTTGTGTGTGTGTGTGTCTATATATGAGTGAGAGAATTCTTTGATAAATAGAAATTTCTTCTTGACACTCACGTTTGATTAATTTAATGTGTCCTTGCTGAATAAAAATCTGAATTTCTTTTTTTTACCATTTAGAAGTTTGGGGTCTATATAACAATCAAGCTTTAAAATAAATAAATACATTTATTTTACACAATTATAAAACAGCTGGTTTTTAACATTTATATTTATCAGAAGTGTTTCTTTGGCAAAAAGTAGCATATTATTATGGTTTCTGGAGGATCATATGACTCTAAAGACTTAAGTAATGATGCTGAAAAATCAGCTTTGATCTAACAAGCCATGCTGCTCTCACAGTACACACCTTGATCTCACACAGCCAAAAATACATTGTGGACCATAGAGGAAACTGACAACACAGAGACAGAAGACGACAGAGAAGGTCACTTCTGGTATGAAACAAGTTTTCAGCTTTCAAATTTGGCCCCCTTTTTTTCTTTCTTTTTTTTTTTTTAAAGATATTCAAACAATAAATACTGTTTTGTGCTGTTTTAATGTGTTACAGATCGCTGTAGCGCCTCAGTTCAAGCAGCACACATGAACCAACTGATTCATATTTAGTTAAAGCACAAAATAAAAGATGTCACACATCTTCATACAACATTTTCAAGTTTAAGTCAACTGAAGTTAATTTCTTCTCCTGTCTACCGTATTTTCTGCACCATAAGGCGCACCGGATAATAAGGCACAGTCTCAAAACAGTGAGTTTAGTTGAACTTTATTCTACTATTTAACAATACACTCACATTATTCTTTAATCAATCTTCTCCCACAAATCCATCAAAGTCCTCATCTTCTGTGTCTGAATTGAACCGCTGGGCAACAGCGTTTGAACAGCTTTCGCTAATGTAGTGTGTATGTAGTGTACGTATTCCCTGTGTCAGCGGGAAATGGTCCGACAGTCAATCAAGCGGAGCGTTTACCAAAGTCGCCCAACAACATTTTTACAGATTTTTGAGAAAATGTAAGGCTCTTAGGTGCGCTTTATAGTGCGGACAATACGGTAATTTGTTTGTCAGGCAAGATGGCAGTATTGGCGTTATGATAGGTCAGATCACCTGTCAATCAAGCTCACTGTGAACGTTCAATTACATTTTAACATATTCACAGAGAAAACATCTCATAATGTTTCACTTCTGTTAAATCTGATGAAAGAAATCAGAGAGAGGATCCGGGGTGGGTTGTCTCCGAAAATTTTATTGATGAGGGTCATAAAAGCCATCTGTTCTGGACACCTGTTTGTACACCCCCTCCCCTCCCTGTACACCCCGGTGACCTAAATATGAACTTATGAACCTAAGAAGGAATTTCGGTGAGGGAGGGGAACATGTGTTGGGATCTATGTGTTTTTTTTGTTTTAACTCTGAAAAGGGTGAAATCATGAAAATGGTATAAGGGAAGTTTTTATTAAGGTTTTAAGTACACAGTGCATTTCAAGAAAAAGGTTATAAACACATACGAGATGGAAACGATGTAATGATCGCTTTCGTAGTTGGAAAAGTGTAAAACGTTGTTAAAGTTGTAACAAATTAAATAAAAAAAAACTAGGTTACTGGTTATTTATCTAAAACAACCAAACAAGTCAAAAACTATCAGATATGTTTTCGTTGAGCAACACGTGAAAAAGATGTGAGAGCTTGTAGCATTACAATTTAAAAAGGTGTAAAACGTTGCTAAAGTTGTTACAAATTAAATAAAAAGAAAACTAGGTTACTGGTTATTTATCTAAAACAACCAAACAAGTCAAAAACTATCAGATATGTTTTCATTAAGCAACACGTGAAAAAGATGTGAGAGCTTGTAGCATTACAATTTAAAAAGGTATTTTGTTACCAGCTAGAAAAGAAAGAAAACTAGGTTACAGAGTTTTTATAGGATGTATACCTTGCCTCAAACTGAAAAAAGAAATGAATGTAAAGAAACGATACAAACCAGAAAACTTGGCGTTTGTCACAATGTTAGAAAAAGTTAAAACAAATGAAAAAAAAGATGGTAGGCATTTACGCTGATTTAAAATAAAATCCATCAGACAAGATACTTGTCAAATCTATGTTGTACTTTACCACTAACTTCCATTTTAAAAATCGAGACTGTTACTGACAGAGAGTTAGACGAAAGAAAAAAAAGATCCTCCGGCAGAGTTTGCGAAACCTTCGGTAAAACAACCTCACAGCACCGCAGACACACTCAGAATGAGGCTTGGGAATGCTCCGGAAATAAACCACGCTTCCAGTGCTAGAGAATGCCCCGCTGTAGGCGTGATAGCAGCATCAAATAGATTTAAATGTTAAAATAATTAAACTAAGTAGTTTTTAATAAATAGAAATTAGTCCTTAATTAGTGAAAACTTTATATCCATTTAAACATAAGATCAATTTGTACTTTTTAAATGATGTAGACCTATACGATTTTTATTTACTTTTAGTTTTTTTTTTTTTTTAAACAGCATTGAAAAAGCCTTATTACTTTTTAATTTATTAAGTTAATTACTCTAATCTACGACTAGTCGAAATCTAGACTATCTCCGTGATAGATCTTTTATTTTTGTCAAGCTATGTCAATTAACACACAAACACACACACACACAAACACACTTTCCTTCTGGCAAGTTTGTGTCGCGTTATCTAGTAAATAAAACAGACATATGTAATTAAAAGTACTCGGTTTAACAATATAGCAGGAAAGAGATGTCATCTCAACCATCGAAACGCGAATGTGTCCGGCATCTGGTGTCTGTGTGATTACTGGCGCCTGCATATCAGTTAGACATCAAGCGGTTGTAAAAACATCTAACGGGTTTTGAAATGCTTGTAACTGGCTTGTGAAACTAACTAATTTCAGAGGGTGTTATATATATATAGGCTATCGTTAGTTTTATTTTAATTACATATCCTGGTGATTTTTCAAGCAGCAATGCAAACAGGTCATACAAACACGCGTACCTTGATTTTTTCAAGCCTCAATACACACACACATGCACACACACACATGTTTGTTTTTGTGAAAAGTGGGGACATCCCATAGGCGTAATGGTTTTTATAATGTAGAAACTATATTCTATCGCCCTTCACCAACCCCACCCCTAACCCTAACCCTCACAGGAAACTTTGTGCATTTTTACTTTCTCAAAAAAACTAATTCTGTATGATTTATAAGCGTTTTGAAAAATGGGGACATGGGACATCACCCTCTCCTTGTAATACCTGTGTCATACCCATGTCATTATACAGAGTTGTGTCCTGATATGTCACAAAAACATGCCAACACACACACAAATAAACAAAAAGTATAAATACACGTAAAATATACCCAAACATACAAATACAAGCACATGTACAAACAAGCCTGTAGAATATTACTTACAAACAATTTCACACACACACACACACACACACACACATTACATTTGATGTCTGACATTTTAATGTTTTTATCTCATCCACTACTTTCATTCCCTCTATGTGCGGGTATCCATACAAAATAAATATTTGTTTTTGCTTGTATTCTGAACAAACTCTGTAAAATGACTGACAAATTGTCTTGTCTAGTTGAAGATTCGCCACACTTTAAACTTGAAAGTGCTGAAAATGAGTCTGAACATATGACTACTTTTGGTATATTAACGTGTTCACCCCACTGAAGAGCCAAAAATATGGCAATCTGACGGATGATTAGATGTTCTTTTTGCTATTCTATGTCTAACCCCTTGAATATGTGTCCTGTTTCAGGAGCTTTAGATCCAACTGCGTATATGAGTTACTTTAAAACTAGGTTAGCCTATATGATCTTTATTTTTCATCTAAACAGTCCATGTTGTTTTTATTTTATTTTAATAAGCCCACTCACACTTTAGTAGGCTAAACTAAATCCTTTAATATGTCTTTTATTTTGTTAATATCAACTTCTGGCACGAAATTGTACATTCATAAATGTATGTTTTTCAAAACTCCCCACGTTTAGTGGCATTTAAAGAGGAATTTGTGATGTATTTGTAGACGTTAAAAGGAATGAAAAGTCCGAAAGATTTTTGTATTCTTCATTAGTGGACTTTGGTTTCTTAATGTGAAAATCTCTTACTCCCTTACTTTATCTTTATCTTTATTTTTATATAAAAAATAATTCTTAAGTGTTGTTTTATTTCTTTTACATTTATTTTGTTTTATGATGTACGATGTATGAGTGTGAATGAAAATTAAGTGTAATCTCAGACCATATTTGTAAATCTACCAGTAATGTGCGCCTTTATGTTTTTAATGTTTAAAGCATTGAATAAAAAATAGAAAAAAACACTGACTAACACTTTCTAACTGCTCCCTAATAACGTTGGTCGCAAAGGTTTAAATGTATGTTAAAAGAATTAAACAAAGTAAAGTTTTTTTTTAATAAAAACACATCACTTCTTATTTGATGAAAACATTCTACCTGGTTTTAATATTAGACCGATGTTTTTTACTTTAAAATTAGGTTAACCTATACGATTTTATTTTCCATCTCAACAAAAGTTCTTGTTTTATTTTATTTTAATAAGTCACTCACACATTCTTTGTGGTCTAAATCCTTTAATATGTATTTAACGTTGTCAATATTAACTTCTGGCATTGCTATATCGTTGCTATATCAGTTTAAACCCTGTAGACGCATACAAATATTAAACAGGAATGAATTCAAGATGGGCTTTTCTTGCCAAAGAAACTTTAACAACATTACAGGAAAAGCTAAATATTTCATCTCAAGTAGTGCATAGAAACGTGTCTGGTGTCTGACATCTGATGTCTTTGTGTTTACTGTTACGTGTCAGCGAAGATTGAAGAAGAAGAACTCAACAGTAATCTAATTAGTTTTCTGGGGTTCTGGTGTTATAAATGGTGTGCTTCAGGTCAGCTGAAGTAAAAAAAAAAAAAAATTGTGTGTATTCAGTGATCAAAGGGTGACAATTTCAACTTTATGGCTTAGGCCTGTGACCGCGAGGTTAGCTGAAAGTTCATTTACTGGTCAAAAGGATGTGAAATCTTTTAACAAGTCAGACCATATAGGAAGATGTAGTTTAATTTGAGTTAATTTAGTTTATTTTAGTTACATTTATAATTTTTATTAACCCCTAGATCTTTCAACCTCAACATAAATGTACTGAGAATGCAAACAAGTACACAAACACAACCATACAATCACAAACACACACACACACACACACACACACACACACACAAACGTTAACATACAGAAAACATGAACATGCAAACTAAATAAATACTAATATACACTCAAACAAGTACAAAAATACACAAACAAACAAAATAGGTCACAAACACGAACATATCTATATAAGATTGAAAATGAGATGTCATAAGTTTTCTTTGAAACCAAAAGTGTTTATTGCTACAAATGTCTCAAAGAAATGTATACAATAGACTAGACGTCCTTTCTCACTTTCCAAATGGTGTTGTTAACCCAACCTGATCTCAAAGAAATGCGTGAAATGAACACGAGCCCTTAATCCCGATATACGTGGTGGTGGCACGGAATGTGTTGAAATTACGTGTCGGGACCACGGAAACAACACACATACAAAGTCAATGAAGCTAATTTGTCGTGGTGGACACACGGATTCCCTGGTTCAACAACGTCACACAGTGGGCGGCGGTAAATGTTGTTTTCTAGTTTAGGAAACGTCCTCCTTTTATAATTTATTATATTGAATTTGTTGCTATTTTTGTTGTCTAAATAACAGTAAATTATTTGTTATTTAACTATCGATTTATAGATGGAGTAGTTTTAAAGAATTGCCCGAGGCAGTGTTAAATAGATTGTTCCCTTTACGTTATTAAACCCTTTACGATAATTTATGATTTTCAAATGAATTTTCTGTCATAGCATCGAATATTATTAATAATTATTCTTACGAATCAGAAAACTTTCAGTGGTTACCGCGGCAACGGTACGTCACGTTACGCACCGTGACCCACGCTTCTTACCCATAATCACTTTTACCACTCATTTCACCCGCCAATTGACTACAGTAAGTATCTCAACTCAATGGGTGTTTGTTTGTTTGTTAAAAAGCACGCAACACCTTTGCTGTTATTTCTTTAGTTGTAGTCAACCCTGGAGATTAGGTTGAATTTGTTACTGTTGCATTCTCATTTACACGGCTACCCGCCGCTATCCAGCCAAATGACAGCTGTTCCCGGCACAGCTGGATTGTGGCACTGCTAACCGCTGCTACCAAAATCAGTTTAAACTCATGTATTTGTCCATGTGTTGTGAAGACAACAATTAACAACGAGTTGTTGCAGTGGTTAATGTTTTATTCAAAGTGCGAAGTAAATGTCAGAAGTGTAACTAAGGGGAATTACCAGAATCAGGGATGGACTGGAATAAAAAAGTGGACCTGGAGTCTTTCCAGAGGATTTGACTGCTCAGTGCGACTTAATGTCATATACCTGATATAATCAATGCACAATTAAATAGAGAGATATAGATAGAATAACCTGTAACACTATGGTGCCATACTTTTGTAAGACTTTGCCATTTCAGAAGACACTGAAATCATCATGACATAATTGAGGGTAATTGTTACTTTAGTTATGTGTGACATTGAGAAGACAGAGCAGTGGATATTCTGAGAAGCATTTTACGCAACAGGACAGAAAAAGACCACTGTTTCCATTATTTGTAGGCCTAAATAAAAATAGATTTGTGTATGTACTTACTTGTGTCAAGTGACTGTGGTACAAATCTGACATTTGTACGGTAAGGATTGATTTGTATTTTGATATGATATTTGTGCGTAGTGGTTGTGATTGATTAATATTTATATTCACTCTGTCCTAACAATTACGAAATGCTCATTTACTACAAAGGCTATTCTAATAATCTTTTGCTTTTTCCTGTTTTACAGCTTTATTGCAACACTTTTTGCCTTCACCAACACACACATATATACACACACGCACACAAATCAAAACAACGGCACTTTTAAAAGCCACACTCTCTCTCTCTCTCTCTCTCTTTCTCACTTGTCTCTTTCGATCACTCTCTTTTTCTTATTGCCTCCCTCCCTCTTTTAATCACTCTTTTAATCTAGCTATCTCACTCCCAGCTATTTCTGTTCAGCAATGGCTGGAGGATCACAAAAAAAGACCTGCCCAAACTGTGGGGAAAAAATATACTGCGGACTTAAAATTTGTTCGTTTTGCAAACATCCACAACCCCAACATGTCAGACTTCAGAAAAAGATGGAAAAATTTAAAAGTCAGCAGAAGCAGTGGTTGGCATCCATGAAAAAAAATAAAATAAAGTCCCACGTTCTTGATGATGCTGCCATTCTGGTATGTAGATTTCCGATCATCTCATTTACCAAAAGTGTTTTATTATTTTGACATAAGCAAATAAATGTATTGGTATAATAACTGGTATAATATATTGCCTCATACATCCACACTATTAATAAGAATACAATTCATGTTTACTGGTTTTTCCAAACTATTATGTCTATGGAGTTGAAACTCATAAAACTTCTCACATTTATCTACCCAAAGATTATGTAAAAACCATAGTTTGATTGTTTGTAGATGTTTTCTAGCTTTGATGTAACTTCAGATCAAGCTTGAGGACAAATTCAGCTGTAAACTACAGTTTTGTGTATATTGATCTCTCTACCTCTCTGTTCCAGCTTGAGAAGTTGTATACCCTTGGCATGAAGCCCCTGCTGCTGATTGCACATCCTCCTAAGATGGTGACAGGGACTCACACGTACCAGACTAAAATAATGCTGCCAGTGCATGCCCAACTTAGCACATCCGCTAAGACATGCTTAGAGAATGTGAATGCCATCTACAAATTGATGGTTGAAGGTGAGATTGCATTTATTTAACCTTATTTATTAAATTAATTCTCTATCAATTGAACAATTTTTGGTGTTGTCCTGTACTTTTCCAAACATCAAAGACTAGAAATTCCGATCTGGCTGTAGCCTAGCTGAAACTTAGAGTAATTTTAAAGAGCTGGTATTGTGGAAAACAAGGACAAAAAATGCTTTGGGATGATGGCAGGGGTCACATGTGCTTTAAAATACCTCACTTCTATCTCCTTGGTAGTTTTAAGTTATTCAAACTTTTGAAATCTGCAGTGGGAGCACTTTTTTCAGTCTGAACTTTTTAATGAGTCACACTCACTGTCAAATCAAATATGCTGGAAGCTCTAGTACAAGACCACCAGCAGACTTATGTAGTCACAGTTTGCATTTCAGCCAGATGACAAGCAAAGCAGGACACTGGATGTGTGCTAAAGCTAAATTAGTGACCTCCAGATAAATCCAATCAATAAAAATGTCAGTACTTGGATGATGTAAATTAATGCAACTGTATTGTTTTGACTGGGCCTAAACACTCAGCTGGGAAGCTAGCGCAAATGGGAAACAGGACTTCCTGTGGTTTTTCATAAAGTAAAAGCCGCGACTCTGACTCTGTAGTAACGTAGCAACCAGGTTACATTGCTGTCTCCATCTCTCTCCTCTGTGATCTGTCTCTGTCAAGCAGGTATGTGTGTCTGAGCTACACACACACACTTATAGCAGACCTATATTAAAAGCTGACGGTGGCTTCGGCTTTATTCACACAAAATCCGCCAATGTGGCTCCTTCCAACAGGGGCCAACTTTGAATCATGTGTTTACAAACCGCAAGAAACAATCCTACTCATTTTGCCCTTTATGACTAACTTGTGTTTATGTTAATGTATTTTTTAAAAACAATGGTACCTAGTCAAAATAAATCTACTACTTGTGCCACTGCAAATAGAGATTGGAGATTGGAAGTACCTAACTGAGACCACAACCAGTGTTGGGAAAGTTACTCCGAAATTGTTACTCCTCCTGTAAAAATGATAATATTACTTTACTTATTACAGGGAATTAAAAGTTACTTGTTATGTTACTTGTCCGCCCATTTCTAAAAAGTGACAGATAACCTGTTTAGTCTGCTTATTTTAGAAATTAGTAGTAGTAGCCCTTTATTGTCACTAGTCACAAGTACCAGTGAAATTAGCCATCAAATTAATCCACTTTACTGGAACAATAATTAACATTAGGAGTCAACAATCAGCCAATCTTTACATATTGCTGCTTCTCCAACCAGGTGATGCCATACAGAGAAGCAATGTGCATATTTAAGAATAATAAAGTCTCTCCCAACTAATAGATATCTAATGCTATTTAACTAATATCATATTGATAAGAGCAGCATGGAGTATGTTTTTTTTTTTTTTTTACAAAACATATAACATTTCCTAACATCCCTGGCTGAAATAAAAAATAAAGCAACTCAACCCCGACTTTTGAACTAATGTTTTTCTGCTCCTGTATTTATAAGAGCAGTATTCAGTGTTTTTACAGTAGATTAAACTTTGCTTAATGCTACTCTCCCGACGAGTGCTTGCATCACTGGCAGCAGCCTCCTACCGGTCAGCGCCGGTGTTTCTTTTTATATGTTTTAGATGGCGGTGCTTCAATAAATTAGATTTAGAATTGTTGGCGGTTGTAGACCTTTATTGTAGGTTGTAGAAGTTTACAATGGATAACAATGTTCTTTGCATCTTAGACTGTGACACAATAATGGCGATACTTTACAGCTGTTGAAAGAACACATATCCAACCGATTCTCCATTTTTCCTTGACTCCTCTGCCCTATGCCTTTCAGAATCCTGTGGGTATAATCACATTCACTAAGTCCACCTTTTTTTAACCGTTAGGGTTGATTTGGGGTTGCATTTATTTTCACTTTGGGCTAATTGCATATTATATATTATATTTGTGTGTGTTCCATGTCCATTTATAGGTTGGACAAGACTCAACCCAGACCAACTGCCTCAAGAAGACGAGGAGAACTTCATTCTAAATTTGGTGCCATGTGATCCACCCATCCAAGAACCAGCACACCAGGCTCCACCCATCCAAGAACCAGCACACCAGGCTCCACCCATCCAGGAACCAGCACACCAGGCTCCACCCATCCAGGAACCAGCACACCAGGCTCCACCCATCCAGGAACCAGCACACCAGGCTCCACCCATCCAAGAACCAGCACACCAGGCTCCACCCATCCAGGAACCAGCACACCAGGCTCCACCCATCCAGGAACCAGCACACCAGGCTCCACCCATCCAGGAACCAGCACACCAGGCTCCACCCATCCAAGAAGCAGCACACCAGGCTCCACCCATCCAGGAACCAGCACACCAGGCTCCACCCATCCAGGAACCAGCACACCAGGCTCTTTCCAGCCACACACCACCACACACAGTTCCACCCAACCAGGAACCAGCACACCAGGTCTCAGCTGTGCAGCCAACACTGCGGGGTCCACAGCAACGTAAAAGACTACAAAAAATCAAAGGTCTGTTTTAGTCTATGCACAGACATTTTTCCCCCTGCATAATTATCTTGAAGTTAATGTAATTTTTGTAAACCCTCCAAACATTATTTATTTATTATGGATCTGATCCAGAATTGCAATTATACTGTATGCCTAGATAATATATTATTTTATTGTTTTTTTAAATAATAATTTAATTGATGGTTCTTTACACATCCCTGCTTCATGTAATTAGAGAGCTGCAAAGTTAAAGTCCCAGTGTAAAGAATACCAGTGTAAAAGATATCTGCCTTTGTGGCAAGCGATGGAAAATGTAAACATCCCATTAGGAAACACAACATAAAGAAGCAATGGCAAAAAAAAAGATTTTGAATAGAACCATGTGCAGCCTTTGATACTCCTGTGGTTCTTAAATCTCACTAGGACGAGCTAAATGTGCTAATGACAAACAGTGGAAAAAATGCATACATGTGTGGATTGTAAATTGATTCCTCCACAAAAAGTACAACAAATATTGTGGACATTGGTGCAAATAATATATTCCTTACAATTACAGATTGTCCTCACAATCGGCTTGAAATGTTCCCAGTCCGTGAAATAATAAAGACAAGGAAAAGAAAGATAGGACAATGACTAACTGGACGAAAGTGTTTCCTTTCAATTAGTTAAATAATGCTATTGGAATTGTCATTAACCTTAATTAATTTAAATTTCACTTTAAATGCAGCAACAAATATGTGATTAAGAACAATGGGTCTCATTCACTAAATATGCGTAGGCACAGATTTTTGCGTGAAATGTGCTTACGGACGTTTTCACGAATAAATCATGATTCATCAAAAACTTTCATACTAAAATTTATCCTAAATGTACGAAAAGATTCAAGAACAACTTATACCACACGTACGCAATAATCACCGGGGCCTTATAAGCATGTGTTAAGAACCCTATATAATTAGATGTTATTGATAAATTATAATTAGGCTACAGTTCCAATTTTATATATATATATATATATATATATATATATATATATATTAGAGGTCCAAACAACAATCACCTGATCTATCCTTATATAAATGGTGATTAATGTGTCTCATCTTCTGTTTAGAGGCATGGCACACTTGGTACTGCTTGAAGACATCGTGGCGCGTCTTTAGAGAGCGCACTGTGCGCACAGATATGTTCGCAGAGAGTGACGAATGGCTGTTCAGTCGCTTTAGGTTGCCCAGAGAAGTCCTCATTAATTTATGCAACTCAATGGAACCACACCTAAGCCACATCACCAACCACTCTCACCCTATACCACCTTATTTTCAAGCCTGTGTAATAACCCATGCTTCTATTTTACCTGTGCCCATTATGCCAGTGGATACACTTATAAATAACAAATTTTTCCTGGCTTCCACCTCAGACAGCAATACCTCACGTTCATTATCGTTAAAGTTATTTTTCTTTGTCTTTTGTTTAGGTGCCATAATTTTCTTTCTCTGTACAAGTGCCTTGTTGTGGAAACCCCTTATATAGAGCTGGTTTGGGCGTGAATTATGCTAATTACTGACCTTGTGCACGCGGGCGCTCATTTAGAAGACTCCAAATTCACTAACAGAAGAACGAGTTTAAGAACAAGCTCATGTGCGTACGCACGTGTTGTGAAGTAGGCGGAAAGTTCTCGTGAGAAGTTCAAATGTGCGTATAAATAAGAAAATTGTACGCAAAAATTAGTGAATGAGACCTATTGCTTTTATCGCTTTTATTATTTATTCAAAAAAAAAAACATTACCCCTAAAGACACCCACCTCCCTCCACCCTAAAAAAATACAAAGGAAACACTGGATGACATTCTATGACTGTGGCTCCTCAGTCCTGTCCATGATAAGATAAAATGCGTCAGTAATAAAAATCAAAAGTACAACATTTACTATTTGTTAAAATGTAAGTTATGATCACTCAAAGACAACCCGCAGAGCTACTATTTGTGTAAGACAAGTCTAAAATAAACTTCTGAAAAATACCTATACCTACCCTTTTGACTTGCTGAAGCGGTAATGTTTTCGGTTCCCATCAGAGCAGACAGCCAACATGTCTGGATAACATGCTGGACACTCAAAATGATGGACCTGGCACATATCCTCTTCTTTGTATTGACAGAAGGTAAACTCAAAAAAGCTTCGCTGAAATGTATCAGCACAGATACTACCTGTCTGTATATTAAGAAATGATCGGGTTAGGATTTTTTGAATTAATGCCCACAATTAAATATTAGGTATAAAGTAATATAATTTTGTTTGTTATACGTTTCAGTGATATTCAGGCAGATTTACCCTTCCAGCTTGAACAGATCTGTGCTCCAACATTTTCAGGAAGGCCTGCCTGGACATGGCTGGTGCCGTCACCTTCATATGTTCAAACGAGGTGAAGACATCAAACTTGTACAGGGTCTGGCAGCTGGTGCTAGCTGGCCAGTACCGATAAATGAGCAGGTCTTTCAACTCGGGAGTCCACTCTGCAGAGCATGATGAACAGGATTTCCGAGGCAAGCAGACATCGTATCGTCCTGTGAACAAGTAAATATGCTGTAGTAAAGACTAAAATAATTTCAGTAATCAAACTGCAACAGATTGCCTTCTATACAGAGATACAAATTTATGATATATTAGCTATTTGACATGGCATTTGGGCAACGCTTTGCTAGTTCTAGTACAATAAGGCACAAAAAAGAGGGCTTTCAGAACAACATACCATTGATGGTGACCACAGAAATATGCTTCCCTGGAGTGATTGTGAAGTCATGTGTGCATTCACAAATTGACCTTGGTGCAGGAACAGGCAGTTGACATACTGCAAAACAGAAAGAAGTTATGAAGGCCATATTTACAGCTTTTCCTCAGTCCCTTAGATGCATTTCTCAAAACGCTAAGCTCATTTTCAAAACAGTGCTTTAAAACACAACCATTAATCAAAACTGGCCACACCACTATACCAACTGTAATTGTCACTATGTAAATGCTTAGACACATTTATTAAGATGCAATTGACTTAGCTGGTCAAAGATATGCTGGTCAGAACTGTCAAAACCAATCATACTTTTGTTATTCAGCTACTAAATTTCACACTTGCACTTTTTGAGAATAATCTTAGAATGAGATTAGCATTTTAGAAAAAAATGTCTAAGCCATTTAGAAACACTGTTAAATATAAACGTGTCAATCTACAAAAACATTTGGGGAATTACACTATAAGTATGAGACAATTTGAAATAATAATAATTTTAACATACTTTGTTCACAAAACTGAGGCTGGCCATTTTCATTCAGCACCACAGCAGTTGTAGGGGGAATGGGCTCAAGAAATCCATGGAACACAGCCTCTCTGTCATGGAAGATATTTCTCTTGTGGGCCTCCATGTCACAGGTAGCACAGAGGTACTCCATGTCCAGTGGTACACAGTCCAGGCACCTAATCACAGCTTCTACAGCACAGCATCTGTGACAATTTTGGACGGATACTCTCTCGGCTGAGAGCTTTGCATCAAAAAGCATAGGCCTAGCAGTTTTCATTCTCACATCTGTGAGAAGCTGCCTTTGTTCCCAAGCAGAAACCATTCTGTCTGTTCCCTCCGGAACCTGGTCTGCAGTTATAGTGTCCCTTAACTCTTGGAGTCTTGTTTCTAAAAAAACAAAAATATACATTCACTTGTCCTTAAAAGGTCTGTACTCATGATTATGATCACACACGAGTATATATCACAAGTATATATCAGGGAACACATGTTAGGTAAAAACTGTTAGCCTGAATGCACTGTAAGTCACTCTGGATAAAAGCGTCTGCTAAATGCATAAATTTAATTAAATTTAATATATCAGTTATACTGTGAGTCTGTAATGGAACTGACCAAACATAATGCTTGATTATAATTAAATAAATGGTGGGAATTGGAAAAACTGTAGTGGACTGTTACTACTGTACCACTCAGTATCCTCACCAAGACTTGCCAACTCTTGATCTTCTATCTGAAGGCCTTCCTCATGCACTGGATCCCTTCTTCTGGATTGAGAAGCAGCTGCAGAGACAGTCATTTTACTTCAATATAATCATAACTGATCAATATAACATGAAACCAATTCATTTCAAAATGAAAATATTGGAGTGGAGGCAGGGGAACTAAGCAAAAGGTATTAAAACACAACACAAGTAAGGATTATCAGTCACATGCTCTTCAAATATCTTATACTTTAGTGAGAAAAATTTTCACAAACATTGCAACACCATTTTTTCAAAGTAGTATTTGACTCTCATTTTATAATACGTGTAACCACCAAAACACTATTTAATGAATTATCTTTATTCTTAGATACAGTAATCGTGTTTTAGTAAAGAACAAACCTGATGCAGAGCAGTGTGTTTCCCGACGTTTCTCACGCCTGCCTGTGACCAGTGGATTAGTGAGGGATCTCTTCCTGCTTTTTCTCATTTTTCTTTGGGGAAAGGCAGGGTTTTTCTTGGCCATGGCAGCCTATATATTTGCAGAGCACTTATACCAGCAGCACTTATAATTGTGCATTATTCAGTAGTTGCATAAAAGGGTCTTACTAACCCTTTTCATCACTATAAACAGCAATAGCAATTAGTATTTTCAGACTTAGGTATTTGCTTCTCATGACAAGCCTTACCCTGGCATCATGGAGATAAGCATCACTAATCAATGCTGCCATGTGGATCCTGGCATCATTGGGATCATCAAAGACCCTGACGTCAGAATTTAGGGACATCACATACAAATAGAAACAATACACAAAAAAAAAAAAAAAAAAAAAAAAAAAAAAAAACAAGATGAAGAAATAGAGAAAGAGAGTGATCGAAAGAGACAAGTGAGAAAGAGAGAGAGAGAGAGAGAGAGAGAGAGAGAGAGAGTGTGGCTCTTAAAAGTGCCGTTGTTTTGATTTGTGTGCGTGTGTGTATATATGTGTGTGTTGGTGAAGGCAAAAAGTGTTGCAATAAAGCTGTAAAACAGGAAAAAGCAAAAGATTATTAGAATAGCCTTTGTAGTAAATGAGCATTTCTTAATTGTTAGGACAGAGTGAATATAAATATTAATCAATCACAACCACTACGCACAAATATCATATCAAAATACAAATCAATCCTTACCGTACAAATGTCAGATTTGTACCACAGTCACTTGACACAAGCAAGTACATACACAAATCTATTTTTATTTAGGCCTACAAATAATGGAAACAGTGGTCTTTTTCTGTCCTGTTGCGTAAAATGCTTCTCAGAATATCCACTGCTCTGTCTTCTCAATGTCACACATAACTAAAGTAACAATTACCCTCAATTATGTCATGATGATTTCAGTGTCTTCTGAAATGGCAAAGTCTTACAAAAGTATGGCACCATAGTGTTACAGGTTATTCTATCTATATCTCTCTATTTTATTGTGCATTGATTATATCAGGTATATGACATTAAGTCGCACTGAGCAGTCAAATCCTCTGGAAAGACTCCAGGTCCACTTTTTTATTCCAGTCCATCCCTGATTCTGGTAATTCCCCTTAGTTACACTTCTGACATTTACTTCGCACTTTGAATAAAACATTAACCACTGCAACAACTCGTTGTTAATTGTTGTCTTCACAACACATGGACAAATACATGAGTTTAAACTGATTTTGGTAGCAGCGGTTAGCAGTGCCACAATCCAGCTGTGCCGGGAACAGCTGTCATTTGGCTGGATAGCGGCGGGTAGCCGTGTAAATGAGAATGCAACAGTAACAAATTCAACCTAATCTCCAGGGTTGACTACAACTAAAGAAATAACAGCAAAGGTGTTGCATGCTTTTTAACAAACAAACAAACACCCATTGAGTTGAGATACTTACTGTAGTCAATTGGCGGGTGAAATGAGTGGTAAAAGTGATTATGGGTAAGAAGCGTGGGTCACGGTGCGTAACGTGACGTACCGTTGCCGCGGTAACCACTGAAAGTTTTCTGATTCGTAAGAATAATTATTAATAATATTCGATGCTATGACAGAAAATTCATTTGAAAATCATAAATTATCGTAAAGGGTTTAATAACGTAAAGGGAACAATCTATTTAACACTGCCTCGGGCAATTCTTTAAAACTACTCCATCTATAAATCGATAGTTAAATAACAAATAATTTACTGTTATTTAGACAACAAAAATAGCAACAAATTCAATATAATAAATTATAAAAGGAGGACGTTTCCTAAACTAGAAAACAACATTTACCGCCGCCCACTGTGTGACGTTGTTGAACCAGGGAATCCGTGTGTCCACCACGACAAATTAGCTTCATTGACTTTGTATGTGTGTTGTTTCCGTGGTCCCGACACGTAATTTCAACACATTCCGTGCCACCACCACGTATATCGGGATTAAGGGCTCGTGTTCATTTCACGCATTTCTTTGAGATCAGGTTGCGTGAAATATATTTAACTGAAAACTGAATGCAAAATAAATCACACAATATTTTCACTTTACAGTTCAGTAACAGTGAGGTTGGAAACAAAGTGGACAACACTATTCATTAAACACTTATTTAATGTATTCAGATGAAAATTTACAATATTAACAAATTATTCACAAGCAGTGTTTTCAGAGCCCCCAGTTACACTGTTTTAATCAAAACACTAGTAATACAGTGTAGTAAAACAAATAAAATCTAATTCAGTAAATTTTTAATAAACTAAGTACAATCAAAACCTATCACAAAAGGTCAAAGCATCTCTAGCAGAAGTGACAGTGCAATGTAGCAGATGAACAATTTCTTACCAATGTTTCAAGAACAAGCTGGATCCTCGATGACTCTACAAGGGGAAAGAAGAAATGGTTTACTGAAGAGTTCTTAAAAAGCAGGATTTCATATTATACCATTTCTTTAAACCACTGGTTCTCAAACTTTTTATACCAAGTACCACTTCAGAAAATATTTGTTATTAAATATTAAGTTGCACCATAATGACCAACATTACATTTCAGCAGCGTAGTAGACCAAACTATTCAGCTACAGGTCTACAGTTAAAAAATGAGGCAGTTTTATTCTAATAAGAATATTTATTGTTGTCAGACACTTTACCATGTTTGAACATTAACACTACAACTGTGCTTACATACACAGGTAAATAAAAAAAAAAGTTTAAATTAAAATGTAATTTTAAATGTAATTATGTAACAAAAGTTACAAAACTGTACTGTACTTTAACTCTAACATAATTAAATGTGCAAAAAAAAAAAAAACTTACTCAAAGATTAAGTTAAAATGTATTAACATTAATTAGTTTAATTTAGTGATTCACCTGCATAACAACTAGAGGGGGCCTGACACTTTGAGAACCATGGCTTTAAACAATCCTTTTATTTATTTATTCATTTTCATTAATTCATTAAAATTATATTATTTAAATACCGACATTTGCACTTATATGTTTCAGAAAACACTTTGAAACTATTATAAGAATACAAACATATATAACACACCTAATGCATGGGATACATATCAGGAAAATATGGGAAAATCTCTAAACCATCTCTAAATATCTCTTACCAGCAACACATTAGGTGAGCACCTAACTTGATCAGCTGTGATAAAGCAATGCAAAAATAGACACACGGGTATTTATTTATCTGCAGGTTACATGTCCTTTAAACTACCCATTTGTAAACTCTGGTAATACTTTACTATTTTCAAAAGATAATAAAGATAACGTTAGCGATTTTCTTACCTCATTTTGCCAGGATGTTTTCAGGACCTCGCAGAACACCTGACCCTTCTTGTGTTCACAGTTTTTGTTCTCCATTGACATGTCACGACTCAAATTCGCTCAAAATAAATAAAAAATGTACAGGCAAATATGAAATAATTCGGGACCGATAGAGCAGTCAGTTATAACGAGCAGCAGCTCACAGTTAGCCGCCTCACTCACAGAAAGACGACAATAACGGTCATATTTTTAAATGTAGAAAGGCGCAAACCGATTAATTGTCCAGTTTCCTGAATGACAGCCAGATTAACCAATCATGATAGAAGTAATAAAATAAAACTACCAATGGGAGTATATAGTTTAGTATATAGTATAGTATATAGTTTAATTGTTGTTAATGATGATAATATTTAACATATACCTTTAGATTTTAGAATAAGTATCATGACTAAAATATTTTAAAATGCTATTAAAATAATTAATTAATTAATTTAAATAATTTAATATAAATAATTTAAAAGCTTGTTAACTTTTTTCTACCATTTAGCATTAAACATTTTTATCGTTGTTTCATTAAAACAACTGACCTTATTTCAGCCATATTTCAATGTTGAAAGTTGGTCATGTGCTGGTTGTTTTTCAACCATTCAGCTTTAAACGTTGAATCAACGTTGTTTCAACGTTGAAACCACAACTGACCTTATTTCAACCATATTTCAACATTGAAAGTTGGTCATGTGCTGGTTGTTTTTCAACCATTCAGCTTTAAACGTTGAATCAACGTTGTTTCAACGTTGAAACCACAACTGACCTTATTTCAACCATATTTCAACGTTGAAGGTCGGTCATGTGCCCGCTGGGTTTAATGAAGCTTAACCACATTAAATTAAAATGTTTCATTTAAACAACCTAACATCCCTCATTATGACTGAGTGGGAAAAAAGAATATATGCTGTAGCAATGCCTTATCGTAATAGCCTATATATACCGGAGAAGCATTACAGACTTCTGCCCTATGAAGTGAGCACACGCTTTCAACGTGCACTTTTGAAAACAGTAGGAGAGCGCACGTTTCTTTCGCCTGTTTGGATACTTCAAAAGACGTTTGCACCTCCGGTTTGGTTGACCTGTTTACATGTTCAAAACTTGGACGACCGTTTCTATTATGATAAGTAATTCTATTATGATAAGGGATTAGGGAATCTTTGGGATTGCGGAAAACGCACGTCAGAAACGCGCGCTTCTGACGTGCGTTTTCCGCAATCCCAAAGATTCTCTAAGAACGCGCGTTTTAATGGTAAATCGCGTGTCAAGGACGTGCGTTTTGCTGTAAAATCGCACGCTTTTGACGTGTCAATGTGCAATCAGACGCCCGAGCAGGCTTTTGTGACCACTTTGGCTTTCCATACAAATCCGGACGTCCTCCGAACGTCAAAAGCGGACCAAATCCGGACGTCCTCCGAACGTCCGCCAGCGAACGTCAAAAGCGGACCAAATCCCTGTTTGCTGGGTGATCTACGTGCATTTAAAAAAAAAACTTTGCCTCCAGTTATTTAGTTAGGTTTGGAAAATTATTAATTTTTGTAAGGAATTGTGTAAGCTCACATTTGTCTCACTTGTTGATTTCGTTGATTTTTTTTTTACAATTCTAATGTTAATTTAGTATAACTGTGACATATGCATGTAATGTAATTTGAATGTATATTAAATTAAACATAGTTTTATTGCTTTCTCTGTGCTCAATCCCAACATTTTTCTTTCTTTTTTCTCTCTTTCTTGTGTCTTAAGTCAGAACACAGCTCATTGCCTTTGAAATACTGGGATAAAATCTAAATAATACATTTTTAAACACTAATAATTTACTATCGTTGATAAATTTTATAAAACAAGTAAATACAAAAAGTGACACACTTGTCTGCTTTTCATTTTGATAGCACTACAGATGAACTCCACAACAAATAATAACACATGTAACTGATGAGGCTTTATGGATCCAGTGAAAATGAAAATATGCACTGCTACAGTGCACAGTAGAAATATAGTAAAAGTCTTGTTATATGTTGTTATACAGTATTGTTCAAAATAATAGCAGTACAATGTGACTAACCAGAATAATCAAGGTTTTTAGTATATTTTTTATTGCTACATGGCAAACAAGTTACCAGTAGGTTCAGTAGATTGTCAGAAAACAAACAAGACCCAGCATTCATGATATGCACGCTCTTAAGGCTGTGCAATTGGGCAATTAGTTGAAAGGGGTGTGTTCAAAAAAATAGCAGTGTCTACCTTTGACTGTACAAACTCAAAACTATTTTGTACAAACATTTTTTTTTCTGGGATTTAGCAATCCTGTGAATCACTAAACTAATATTTAGTTGTATGACCACAGTTTTTTAAAACTGCTTGACATCTGTGTGGGATGGAGTCAACCAACTTGTGGCACCTCTAAGCTGTTATTCCACTCCATGATTCTTTAACAACATTCCACAATTCATTCACATTTCTTGGTTTTGCTTCAGAAACAGCATTTTTGATATCACCCCACAAGTTCTCAATTGGATTAAGGTCTGGAGATTGGGCTGGCCACTCCATAACATTAATTTTGTTGGTTTGGAACCAAGACTTTGCCCGTTTACTAGTGTGTTTTGGGTCATTGTCTTGTTGAAACAACCATTTCAAGGGCATGTCCTCTTCAGCATAGGGCAACATGACCTCTTCAAGTATTTTAACATATGCAAACTGATCCATGATCCCTGGTATGCGATAAATAGGCCCAACACCATAGTAGGAGAAACATGCCCATATCATGATGCTTGCACCTCCATGCTTCACTGTCTTCACTGTGTACTGTGGCTTGAATTCAGAGTTTGGGGGTCGTCTCACAAACTGCCTGTGGCCCTTGGACCCAAAAAGAACAATTTTACTCTCATCAGTCCACAAAATGTTCCTCCATTTCTCTTTAGGCCAGTTGATGTGTTCTTTGGCAAATTGTAACCTCTTCTGCACATGCCTTTTTTTTAACAGAGGGACTTTGCGGGGGATTCTTGAAAATAGATTAGCTTCACACAGACGTCTTCTAACTGTCACAGTACTTACAGGTAACTCCAGACTGTCTTTGATCATCCTGGAGGTGATCATTGGCTGAGCCTTTGCCATTCTGGTTATTCTTCTATCCATTTTGATGGTTGTCTTCCGTTTTCTTCCACGTCTCTCTGGTTTTGCTCTCCATTTTAAGGCATTGGAGATTATTTTAGCTGAACAGCCTATCATTTTTTGCACCTCTTTATAGGTTTCCCCCTCTCTAATCAACTTTTTAATCAAAGTACGCTGTTCTTCTGAACAATGTCTTGAACGACCCATTTTCCTCAGCTTTCAAATGCATGTTCAACAAGTGTTGGCTTCATCCTTAAATAGGGGCCACCTGATTCACACCTGTTTCTTCACAAAATTGATGACCTCAGTGATTGAATGCCACACTGCTATTTTTTTGAACACACCCCTTTCAACTAATTCAACTAATTGCCCAATTGCACAGCCTTAAGAGCGTGCATATCATGAATGCTGGGTCTCATTTGTTTTCTGAGAATCTACTGAACCTACTGGTAACTTGTTTGCCACGTAGCAATAAAACAATATACGAAAAACCTTGATTATTCTGGTTAGTCACATTGTACTGCTATTATTTTGAACAATACTGTATATGTTGTTAAATGTTATATTAAAAAGTATATGTAGTACAACTTAAAGTAAAGTGAATAATATGAAAAGCGAGTACAACGGTACAATAACACATGTTATATAATAGATTTATAATAGCATAATTTTATATGTATAATATGAATAATACCATAATAAATAACTGAACAACAATAGGTTAATAATAGCAATAATAATATGTAATATCAAGGGTGGAATAATACAGAATAGACAAAAATGAAGAATAAATTAATAGTAAATTGTAATGTAATTTTAAAATACTATTTGTGTAATAATTATTAATCAAATTAAGACACAACTTATGACACAACACAAAAAAAATTTGGTAACACTAAAATAATGGTCCGTTGTTAATAAGTAACTACGCAGGAAGTAATAGGTAGTACTACATTAACACTTAACTTAATACTATTAACTAATATAGAAGCAAGATTAACTAAGCAGTAAGTAATAGCTCATTTAGGACATAGGTAGTTCCTTATTAGGTATTTGATAATTACTAAAGAAAAATATCAATTACTAATCAATTAGTAACCATTAGTAATCAATAACTATAAAGTGAACAATTAGCTTCTTTATGGAAACGTATATATATATATATATATATATATATATATATATATATATATATATATATATATAGCCTATCCATATGATATATTTAATGAGCTCCATTAAGTTCAATGTCTCCAACTCTAATAACTTTAACGTTAGTGATATTATGCTGGGGAGGGCTTTTCTTTAGGAAGTGACAATAAATAATGATGTTCTCTTGTCAAAACATATTTGCATCCTTCATGAAAACATTGACTGCAAATATAGTGTTAAGCACAAAACAACATCTTCCAGATTACAATGTCTGGTAGAATATCACTAGTTCCTCACAGAAATATATGGCAGCACAGTATGTGTCAGATAATTTTATTGTAAATTACTTGTGAAATCCATGACTCATTACTCGAGTGTTCAACGTGATCTCATGAGAATACATGTGTATTTTTACATTAAATGTGGTTCTATCACACGTATATTTACTTACGTTTTCATGCACATAGAAACATACAATTTAGACGTATTTATAGCAGTAAAACGTACAAATACTTACGTGTTAGCAGCTAAAAAAACGTAAATATTCTAACGTAAAGTGTGAATGTATATGAATTCCCATGTATTAATATTAAAATTGTGGCTTTAATGATTTTAATCTGTTGTATTTAATTGTCATATCAATACATGTTTTTATTAAATTTATTGAAAGCAGTTTACTCGTCTATTTAATAGGAAATAACATTTCTGTGCATGCTGCAAACCATAGATACACACAAAAGCACAGCATACAATTACAAATCACATCCATTTTATTTGTTTGCTGTACTGCATATCTTTAGAATCCAGATGTTTGCAAGGAACATATCCAAATTCAGCCCTTTATCAATGGATCTTCATATTCATTCTCAGCTACAGCGTCCGTCACACTCAAAGCTCGCGCTTGTTATGATTCGAATTTGAAAATAGCGCCAGTGTGCCACGTTACGACATGGTTTACGGCACTGATATCGAACGCTCATTGGTCCTCATCCAATTCGTCACAGATTGCGACATGTCGTGTTTCAGTTTATGACATTTGAGTACTGCGCCAGTGCGCCTTCACGGAGAGAAGACAGATACATAATTTCATGGATTAATAAATTAAATTCTGCTTTGTACCCTATAAAAACTATTACCTCCATATAGAGGACTGCGACTGGAACTCATTATCATTTGAACTACTTTTGGTACCACTTTTGATATTTTCGCAAAAAATAAATGATTAACGTTACGTTTGTTTGTTATTTGTTTATTTATAACAGTAACGTTATGTAGTTTTAAGAAATGTTGTCTTTAAAATAAAAAATCTTTCACTTTAAAGTGAAATCTTTCATTTTAAAATAATGGTCCAGATCACTAGTAGTTCATGCGGACTGACAAGGTAACACTTGAGTAATTAGTCAGGAGTTAACATGTTTTTCACTTTAAAATAATGGTCCAGATCACTAGTAGTTCCTGCGGACTGACAAGGTAACACTTGAGTAATTAGTCAGGAGTTAACATGTTTTTCACTTTAAAATAATGGGCCAGATCACTAGTAGTTCCTGCGGACTGACAAGGTAACGCTTGAGTAATGGGCTCGTTGCACAAGATGGCGCCCTTTAACTTCCGGGGCGCAAGTGTGTGCATACTTATTTCCGGTCATATAGAACTGTGAGGGAAGAAGTGAAGATCTGTGTCTTCGTTAGCAAAAATAAGCATGTTTAAAATGAAAAAGAATAAAGTCGTTTATCAGCGACAGGAGAGAACATCTTCCCTACATTGCTGTGTACCTCAGTGCACTAATTCGTCTCGGTACAACAGCGCAATAAGCTTTCATTCTTTCCCTGTTGACGCTGAAGTTCGTGCTCAGTGGTTAACGAAAATCCGTAGGGATCACTTCAGTCCTACAAAAAATACTAGAGTGTGTAGTGTTCATTTCTGTGGAGCTAATTTTGTTTTGACGCCTGGGGGACTGAGAAAACTTAAAAGGGGAGTTATTCCCTCTCTTTTTGCATGGAACAACTATACTCTTCCCACACCGAGAGAGAATGTTTGGGATCGTCGACCAAGATGCTCCGTCCCAGAAGAGACGTCTCCGCCTGAATCTGAGATGAGTGAACCACAAACGGCACCTGATCATGACTACCCTGTCACTCCAGCAACATCAGTAATGGCAGGTGAAATGGCAATGAGTTATGACGAACTGAAGAGGAAATTGGAAGATCTACAATATCAGTTGGAAACTGTACAGTTACAGTCCCGTTTTGGTTTACACCGCATCGCTGGATCAGACGACAATATTCGTTTTTACACGAGGTTGGTAATGTTGTTAGAATAGCATAACATTCACATGTTTTCTCTTTATATTGTCCTTTTTATCTATTACCGTGAGTCTGCGTTTATAGCTCTTATGTTCTATTAAAATGTGTGTGAGAGATCTCTCTTTGCACGCAAACAATCCTCTCATACACTCTCTCTCTCTCTGCACGTGCGCGCGGACACACACACACACACACTCTGTCACACAAACCCCTTGTAGACACACTCACTGTCTCTTACTCACACAATTCTGTCACAAACATGCACACTAATAAAAAAAACAGTTATCTCAAAAGAATGGAAGGAATATACATGTCATTATTTACATGATAATTAACCTTGTCTTATAATAATATTATACTTAGGTTTGCTTCTTACAAGCATTTCTTGGCCTTTTGGAAATTGGTGGAGCCTGCTGCAAAAAGTAGGATGGTGCGAATTACCAGGGCAAGGGCTGCCTCTGACAGCTTTGATGAGCTGACCCAAACAAAAACAACGGTATGTAAGTAAATAGTAAATAATTTACAATAAGGTTTAGTGGTACAGTGTAATCACAAATGAATCTGTATCTAAACTCTCTTTATTAATTTTTCACAGAAACTTGCACCAATAGATGAGCTGCTGCTTTTTCTGATGCACTTGTCTGTGGGTCTGCCTCTCAGGGATCTAGCAGAGCGCTTTGGTGTTCATCGGACCACAGCTAGCCGAATCATTGTGACTTGGACACACTTTCTGTACAATCTACTTGGTTCAATTCGCCTGTGGATACCAAAAGAAGTCGTCAGAGCTCTCTTACCACCAGAGTTTGCAGACTTCCCCGACACTCAAGTGGTGCTGGACTGCACTGAATTGTACTGCCAAACACCCTCCTTTCTACTACTTCAGAGTGAGGTGTTTTCGAATTACAAATCACACAGTACATTGAAGGCGATGATTGGCATTGCACCACATGGTGCCATTACCTTTGTTTCAGTGCTGTATGCAGGCTCTATGAGTGACCGGGAGATTTTCAAACTTTCAGGAATTATTAAATGCCTCACACCAGACATGGCCATTATGGTTGACAAGGGCTTTTTGGTAGATGATCTCGTTCCTTGCAAGGTTTACCGACCTGCTTATCGGTCAAAGAATTCCCAGATGTCCAGGCAGGATGTACAACAGACCCAATCCATTGCCCGGCTGCGAGTACATGTTGAGAGATGCATCTGGAGGGTGAAGGAGAACAAACTGTTTGACAAACCCATACCATTGTCAATATGTGGCAGCATTGACCAGCTGTTTAGTGTAGCTTGCTTTCTGGTCAACTACCAGAATGGACCACTGGTGAAGTCATGGTCAGTTAAATGCTGAATGTCAGAAGAAAAGGTAATGCTAGTGTTGAAAAGATATCATTTTAAATCAGCTTTGTATTGCTAGAATGTTCACTGAATTGCAATTATAAATAAATGTGGTGTCTTCTGCAGCTAACTAGAAGAGAGATTTAACAGTATGTAAATGAACATTCTAACAAAATAGAGCTGTTTGAAAATTGCCAACTTGTAAATTAAACCCTCATATTACCTTTTATTTTACATTCAGCTTCCTTAAACTGCCCTGCTCCTGGAGAGGTACCTTCCTGCAGACTTTAGCTCCAACCCAAATCAAACACTTCTGCCTTTAAATTTCAAGTAACTGTGAACGCCTTAATTAGCTGCTTCAGGTGTTTGATTGGGGTTGGAGCTGAAATAAGCAGGACAGTAGCTCTCCAATTGTACATTAACATCTCGGAATTAATTGAGTTTTTAATCAACCTGTATAATCCATGTGTATTCAAAAACAACCCTGCCCCTTAAATCAAAATGCAACACTTAAAAAACTTTGTAATATAATATGAAATTTTTAATGTCATTAAGAAATCTCCAAAGTATTTACATTTTCATAGTCTGACTATTCAAAAGTGACTGTACATGTGATTAAAACAACTAATGTTCAATGATGTACTGTACAATTACCTGTGTAATACTCACATGTAAAAATAAAAAAAGAAGTAGTCTCCTTTCTCTCTAATGATTCTGGCTACTTCATTGTCTTGATATATTCTCTGAATTAACATGTCATCCTCTGCAAAAACAACAAAGTCACACCACACAATTCCAGTAATCAAGAGCTGGCCTTGGACCTGCCAGTAGTAGCTGTGCTGTGATTTTAGTTGCATGGTACCACTGTGTAACTTTAAATAGCTGCAATCAACATAGCTTTTTGCATTTGGGCACTTTATTTCAAGCAGGCCAAATGGGGGTCTTTCAGTTGGGTCAAAAATGACACCATCAGGTGATGACCCTAACCAGGGGACATCTGGGTGGATGACAAACCCACAAGGCCAGAAATTTGTGTTTTTTGTTCTGCAATACTCCTGAATTGCTACAGGCTCCAGTGCTAGGCCCCTTTTCATTGCTGCTGTTTGTGCTGTTCCTCTCCGAATTCGTTCAGCAAGGTGTTCTGAGGAGCTCTGGCCGCGGACATGGCACACCTCCCTGAAGCGCGAAGAGGTGATCCGTGGCTTTCTAACTCTGTACCACTCCACAGAGTCACTCTGTTTCCTTGTGGCAGCTTCTATTCTCCTGGCCATGTCCAACGTAGTCTCCAGTGACTGCAGATGTAGTTGCTGTTGGTGACTGCAAACAAACTGGCAGCTGGTGGGCTCAAGCCTGTAACCATCTAAAGGTAGGAGTGCTGGAGGAGGGCAATCTGGGTGGTAAATTACTGTCCGGCTCACTGGCACTGGATGGTGAAAGGAGATGGGGCTGCCTTCTTGGACTTTTCCAAGAGCAGAATCAACTAGTGCGATGTCAGCATTTATAGACAAGGTAGTAATGAGTGGTGCAATGTCTGTTGAAAAGTCCTTGTAAATTTCTGACACTTTAAGCACGTCTTGATCAGGCAAATCTCCTTGCACTGCTTTGTAAAGTGTGCTCCTGTGAAGAAAGGATTTACATATATATATATATATATATATATATATATATATATATATATATATATATATATATATATAAGCGATTGAAGCAGCAATTAATTAAATTTTAAGGAATCAAAATTCAATTGATCCTTCAGCATATAAGATGTCCCTGTACTATTTAAACACACTAAGTTTCAAATTCTGCAAAATATAATTTGTTGAAAAAATAATTCTAATTCCTCCAAAATGTGATACACACCACCCCCCTTACCTTACACCATCAGCAACAGTCCTCTGCTTTGGCTTGGTAGATACTACCACCATATCACCGACTCTACCTGGTTTCACACCCTGAGAATTATTAAATTATTATGAAATATGTCTAATGAAAGTTTTGTTTTTAATGATCAGAGGCTTACCATAGTTCTTGGCTTGTGCCAGCGTTGTTCTGTCTCAGTGCAACTCAGAACGGGGGGGACTGCCGTAAGGTTCAGTTGGGAATAGTGCGCAGTTTGGTAAAGAAGTGCAACAGTATGATTGCACAGTGCTGTTCCAGCCACACATGAACACTCAGCATTGCACATCTCAACAGGGGATGAATCCACAAAGACGATCTTCAAAAAAACAAACATTTATTTATTGTAACGTTACAGTTATACAATGACAAGATGTCATCTCAAATTATTTGCAGAACAAAACCAAGGATGAGCAAGTTGAGAAGTGGCTGATCAGAATGTGTTAAATGGTCATGAAAGCAGACTGAGCCTTGTCCAAGTAGTCACAGTCTCATCTTGCTCTTGCTTAGTGGCCTAGATTCACAGACAGGGCTTAGATTAAACCAGGTCTAAACCTCAGTTAAATTAAAAAAATTAAGTAGCTTTTATAAATGTGGCTTAGAGAGGGAAAAAACAATTACTGAGGTGCATCTTAAGACAAAACAATGGCACTGACATATTTTAAGATATGTCTGCAAATTGCTTTCAGTTAAGACAGATTAAACATGAATTTTAGTCTGGGAATAGGCTTAAGCCTTTTCTGTGAAACCAGGCAAATATTTAAAAATGTTTGTAAAACAATGAACACTGAACAGGTTCAGGCTGAACAAACTTCTCTGAACAGTGAACATTAGCTGTCACAACCACGTTCGGGGTTTCCATGAAAGCTAAATATATATTTTGAATTCTGGCAAAGAGATTTTTTTCAGAGATTTTATTGCTACAGTTAAATGAAACCTATAAACTATCTTGCTTGCTTATGTTAGAAACATGTTTCAGGAGCTAACATTACCGTCATCTACCTAGTTGATTTAGATTTCCAGTGTATGAACAGGTTCCTTAACAAGAATATATAGCTATACAGAATCTAGGATAAGGCTCATAAAAACCCCAGAACACAGCTGAGACATTTAACTGACTCTAAGGTTGTGTGGTTTCTCATTTTTCTTCATAGATCTGTAGCAAGTAGCCCTGACGCTCACTCTTCCTGTGTGATCTTTGTTTGATACTAAAAACAATGTCATGACATCGTTAGCACATTTAGACTAAAACACTGTGTAAATAGTGAAATTACCTAGCTAGTTATTTAGACTAATATCTATATAACTGGCTGTTGCAGTTAGCTAGGCTATAACTATTTACCAGTTTTATTTCTGCAGTGTTCACTTACCTTCGTAGTGTTCACTTACCTTCGTAGTTATCGATGTAACTGGATACATACATTTTAAACCCCTTCTCACGCTCACTTCTTGGTGCAGAAGAGGAGGCTTGAATGATGCGGTGGACATCGTTAATAGTAATATTTGGCAGATCTTGCAAACACCTTGTGTAAAACGCCATTTTCTGCAGTAAATAACAAGACCCGCAAAACCGGAAATATCTACGCACACACTCGCTAGACCGGAAATCCAAGATGGCGGAGATATGCAACTAGCCCATTAGTCAGGAGTTAACATGTTTTTTATGAAGGTATTTTTGATTCAAATTAACTGAGCACCTGTGGCAGTGCGATTTGTAGTTGTAGAGAAAAGCCACACATGTGTATCAGTAAATTTGAAGTCACAGAGTGAAATGTTTTAAGAGTTGCAAACCTGTAGCCTTTTTTTCTCTCCCACAAACACAACACAACAGTTACACCTTCTCAAATTCTTCATTGCAGGTGCACAAATCCTATTCTACAAATCACACATTTAGAAACTCGTACGCTCACATTTTTGAAACAATTGCTGCAGTGAATGTGGTGCAAAACGCATTTACACACCCGCATCAAGAAATGTGCAGTCGTGGAGAAATGTTGAACATCCGCAAATCAGTACGTGAATTCATCAAATGAGAGTTGCACACTTGTAGAATATTTTCTCAGAATGTCTTGTATATTTTTCTAACACAAACACAAAGTACATAACTACAGCTTCTTGAATCTGCTGCGATGAAGCTCAAACACTGTTTTTCGCTTTCAAGTGACAAGTTTCGCACTCTCCCTTTTGCACCGAGATATTTGGTTCAAAAGTGATTTGTGCATCTGTAGAGGTAGTGGGCGGGACTGTTTAGAGATTACAGAATTTCAGCCAATCAGAAGAGCTACTGAGCCAGTAGATATACGCCCCAAGCAGTTTTACGCCCCTGTTGTTCCTCATGCGTCCAGTAGGGGGAGGCTGCAGACCTATGACCTACTGTAAAATGTATTATTTATATATATTTATAAACTGTTTTTATATACAGAGATTGACTGATATATGATGTTGTGAATTTATATTAAGTTATATTTAGATATTAACCATATTCAGGCCATTAGACATACAGTACTGTGTAATCATATGGATCCTAAATGAAATATTTGCTTTACAATTCACAATTGCTCGTTATACAGCAACAGAACATGTTCTACATAGCATTTTATGAAGACCAACAAAATTTAACAATTTTCTAAAGTTCCAAGGGTCATTTAAAAGAAAGACAATATTGTTGTTCACAAAAAAAAAATTATTAACACCATGACTTGGTTATTTCTTAACAGCATGACTCCTGTAGATGACTCTCCAATGGTTTGCCACTCTTCTTTAATTGTTTCTTTATCCTGCGGTCTAAGTGATCCCACTCACTGATAAAAATAAATAAAAAAGCAAAAGTTGCATAGTGGTAGAAAACAATGGTTATTTATAAATAATGGCAGGATGTCATGTTTCAATTTTATTTTTCCTTTATAGGATCCTTACAGTACCTTGCGTCAATGACAGGTCCTCGAAGGAATTTCTCCTCAGCCTCCAAGATGGACACATCTTTCACAACAGCAAGAGCACAGATGATGGACTACCAGAGAAAGATTTATCACAGCCCAAATAAGCCAAGCATCATTTTGCTTTTTTTTTTTTTTTTTTTACAACAAAATCCAAAGTTCCTTTTCTATATTAAGCACAAAACTATTATTTTATAGAAATTATCTAACATTATGGATAAACTATTTGACATTAAAAACAATGTGAATATGACACCATGCAGAGCACAACTAACACACAAGACCATACCTCTGGAAAAGGGACATCCATAATGAATCTGATCTGGTCACTGTGGGTGTGTGTAGGTGTGCCATCCAAAATTGAAGTCATCTGAGTGTAGATAACATCAATTCGCTCCTGATCTTCAATGAACAATATTGATGGAACACTTGGAAAAAGTGTCAAGTCACTTTGATTGTTTTTTTTTTTTTTTTTTTGTCCATTGATGATAGACTGTGGTTAGTTCAGTTTGAGTCAGACAGAACATCTGACTCAATCAAGTACTTTTGCCTCTCGAAATAAACTGATCCATCTTTTGAATTGATATCGCTATTCTTTCTTATTTAATTGATCAATCTTTTATAAATAATAAATGTTGCATCATTACACAATACAATCAACAACAAGTACTTTAGCAGATTATTTAACATACCTCATCCGTATCGCTTCAAGAAGGTCTGCTGCTATCATACATATAGATATGGTCTGCTGTTCTTATAAATGACTGGGCTCATATACTAATATACTGCCTTCCCCTACTGGACGCATGAGGAACAACAGGGGCGTAAAACTGCTTGGGGCGTATATCTATCTACTGGCTCAGTAGCTCTTCTGATTGGCTGAAATTCTGTAATCTCTAAACAGTCCCGCCCACTACCTCTACAGATGCACAAATCACTTTTGAACCAAATATCTCGGTGCAAAAGGGAGAGCGCGAAACTTGTCGCTTGAAAGCGAAAAAACAGTGTTTGAGCTTCATCGCAGCAGATTCAAGAAGCTGTAGTTATGTACTTTGTGTTTGTGTTAGAAAAATATACAAGACATTCTGAGAAAATATTCTACAAGTGTGCAACTCTCATTTGATGAATTCACGTACTGATTTGCGGATGTTCAACATTTCTCCACGACTGCACATTTCTTGATGCGGGTGTGTAAATGCGTTTTGCACCACATTCACTGCAGCAATTGTTTCAAAAATGTGAGCGTACGAGTTTCTAAAAGTGTGATTTGCAACTCTTAAAACATTTCACTCTGTGACTTCAAATTTACTGATACACATGTGTGGCTTTTCTCTACAACTACAAATCGCACTGCCACAGGTGCTCAGTTAATTTGAATCAAAAATACCTTCATAGTTTTTCACTTTAAAATAATGGGCCAGATCACTAGTAGTTCCTGCGGACTGACAAGTGAAGTGACATTCAGCCAAGTATGGTGACCCATACTCAGAATTTGTGCTCTGCATTTAACCCATCTGAAATGCACACACACAGAGCAGTGAACACACACACACACTGTGAGCACACACCCGGAGCAGTGGGCAGCCATTTATGCTGCGGCGCCCGGGGAGCAGTTGGGGGGTTCGATTCCTTGCTCAAGGGCACCTAAGTCATGGTATTGAAGGTGGAGAGAGAACTGTACATGCACTCCCCCCACCCACAATTCCGTCCGGCCCGAGACTAGAACCCACAACCCTTCGATTGGGAGTCCAACCCTCTAACCATTAGGCCACAACTTCCTACAAGGTAACGCTTGAGTAATTAGTCAGGAGTTAACATGTTTTTCACTTTAAAATAATGGGCCAGATCACTAGTAGTTCCTGCGGACTGACAAGGTAACACCTGATGGTTTGCAGCATGCACAGAAATGTTATTTCCTATTAAATAGACGAGTAAACTGCTTTCAATAAATTTAATAAAAACGTATTGATATGACAATTAAATACAACAGATTTAAATATAAAAGCCACAATTTTAATATTAATACATGGGAATTCATATACATTCACACTTTACGTTAGAATATTTACGTTTTTTTAGCTGCTAACACGTAAGTATTTGTACGTTTTACTGCTATAATTACGTCTAAATTGTACGTTTCTATGTGCATGAAAACGTAAGTAAATATACGTGTGATAGAACCACATTTAATGTAAAAATACACACGTATTCTCATGAGATCACGTTGAACACTCGAGTAATGAGTCATGGATTTCACAAGTAATTTACAATAAAATTATCTGACACATACTGTACTGCCATATATTTCTGTGAGGAACTAGTGATATTCTACCAGACATTGTAATCTGGAAGATGTTGTTTTGTGCTTAACACTATAAATGCAGTCAATGTTTTCATGAAGGATGCAAATATGTTTTGACAAGAGAACATCATTATTTATTGTCACTTCCTAAAGAGAAGCCCTCCCCAGCATAATATCACTAACGTTAAAGTTATTAGAGTTGGAGACATTGAACTTAATGGAGCTTATAAAATATATCATATGGATAGGCTATATATATATATACGTTTCCATAAAGAAGCTATTTGTTCACTTTATAGACGTAGCTATTGTGATTAGTAATTAATTAGTTATTCTTCATTAGTTGGCCATAGTTCCAAAGTAGTTCTCAATGACAATATTTTTCTTTAGTAATTATCAAATACCTAATAAGGAACTACCTATGTCCTAAATGAGCTATTACTTACTGCTTAGTTAATCTTGCTTCTATATTAGTTAATAGTATTAAGTTAAGTGTTAATGTAGTACTACCTATTACTTCCTGCGTAGTTACTTATTAACAACGGACCATTGTTTTAAAGTGTTACCAAAAATTGTGGACATGAGTTCCAAATTGTGTTTAATTAATGAGATCCTTAAGTTTAATATATACATGTACACACACACACACACACACATATATTATATATATATATATATATATATATATATATATATATATATATATATATATATATATATATATATATATATATATATATATATATATAATAAATCCTCTGAATCAATCTCAGCTCAAGAAATGTAAAAAACTTGATGATGCTTGACATTTTGTTCTATAATGCACATGCAGAAAACACACACATTTTGAATGCTCCCCTCAAAAAACTATATATTCATCAAAATGAATAATCATTATAACAACATCACAATGGGTTCATCATGATATTGCAGCTGGATTCACTATGAGTTCCTATGTTTTTCATTTCTAGGCTATTAAACATCATGTAGTTTTTTGTGTAAAGACACACACAGTACATTATCAGCATTAAATAGCCTGTACAAAGCTTTTTAAATGCATTCTATAGTATTAGAATATGAGCAGGGTCATTCTGTTGATTCATTCAGGGCTTCTCTGGGTTTAGTACAAACACAACATTAGTCTGTGTAGGTATAGTCTTGTTTCTCAGAATAGGTTTCCTCAGCTTTCCTTAAGGCTGTCCTTCTCCTGTTTGCAAATGGCTAAAAGGGAAGAAAAAAGAATACATAGAATCAGTTCACAGTTTTATGAAAAGCAATGAAATCCTTATAATCAAGTGATGATAAACTTAATCCGTAACACTTTTGAATAATGGTCCATTAGTTAATATTAGTTAACTACTTTAGTTAGAATGATCTAAGCAAGAACAATCCTTCTACAGCATTTATTAATCTTAGTTGATGTTCATTTCAACATTTATTAATGCATTATTTAAATCAAAAGTTGTGCTTGTTAACATTAGTTATTGCACTCTGAATTAGAACTAACAATGAAAAACTGTATTTTCATTAACTAACATGAACAAAGATGAATAAATACAGTAATAAATGTATTGTTCATTGTTTGTTCATGTTAATTAATTAATTAACTAAAATTAACTAAACGACCATTATTCTAAAGTGTTACCACTTAATCTTTGTAGATAAGTAACGGTAGTGAAATTAAAGAGTCAAGCTTTACCTCCATCATTAATCTAGACAGTCAAAGGGCTCACTCTGTATATTGTGCTCATAAAACCATTTAGTTTATAATATAAACGGCAATAAAAGTTAAAACGTAATAAGAATTCATTTAAACTTTGAATTCTTATAATGTCTCAGCTTTCACTGCTAACTACGCTAGCGATATCGCTAGCTATTATTAATAGTCTGACACTGGTGGTTAATTAAGCTGTCAACATAATGTTAAAAATGACCAAAAAACATTTAGAAAGAACAGCTGAGTTTTACCTGTGAAAGATAACACCCCGAGATCTGCTTTTATTATCGTGTGATGGTTTGTAGGTGTCCAATCTGTCGATGAGTCAGGTATGTTTTCTTCTGTCCTGATGTGAGAGTTATGAGAGTTGCCCGCTCCAATATGGCGGCATCTATGTATTTATATGTCTATGGTGGCCATGACATCACATTCCCACGGGTTTTAATAGGGCTTGGGCGCCGAGTTGCATCCTGGGATGTGGCGGCCATGTTGCTGGCCTTGCGAATGTAAACATACAGCAAAAGTTGAACGAGAAGAGCAGAGTTGAGAGAAAGAAAAAAGATGTTAAATTCGCAAAAAGATTGTGGGATTTATAGGGATACGCTAAATAGGGATGCCAGGGACCGGTATGTGGACAAAATCTGCACTATTAACGGTTTGGATCCATATGAAATTCCCAACAAAGAGTGGAGTACCGACGACGACTTGCTGCCGCACTTTTGCATTACAGATATATTCGGCTTCCTTGTTTGTTTTGTGAGCGCCTACACTTCAGAATAGTTCCGAAGCTACAAGTCATTGAAGTCTCATGTATAGTTCACAAATGGATGAGTTCAGGAGCTGCAAATCATAGAACTGGAACAGCAGCAAACAGTATACAGCAGGGATAGGAAACTCCGGTCCTGGAGGGCCACTATCCTGCAGCGTTTAGCTTCAGCCCTAATAAAAACTCACCTGCCTTTATCTAGTAATCCCGAAAATACTGATTGCCTTGTTCAGGTGTGTTTAATTAGGGTTGGAGCTAAACTCTGCAGGACAGTGGCCCTCCAGGACCGGAGTTGCCTATCCCTGGTATACAGTAATCCGGTAAGCTGCGCTCTACCTAGCTGCTGGTTTAGTAACCGTTAGTGGAAACCACTATTCACACATGGACTTTTAACAATGTGTTTCAAAAGCGTAGTTAGTAGCTGTCAACCCTCCCGTTTTTTCGGGGGTTCTCACGTATTTGAGCTCTTTTCCCAATGTCTTCCCGTTTTAGTATTATCCTGTAAAATACCCCGTTAGCCCTTCAATCGGACCTGTCAAGTCTCTGTGTTGTTGTCCTGTTGCTACTCCTTGCCCCTCCAGCGAAACAGATGTTTTCAAAGCATCGTTTTGCTTACTTGAAAGCAACCTTAGCGTGATGTTGGGCTTTTTAAGATAGCGTGGTTGTTGTAAGAGCACAATTTCATGCCAATCTGTAATTAAAGTCACGTTAGACCTAGCATCACAAATCGCTTAACGTTAGTTAATGCAGCAGTTTTGTAGTACAAATTTTTGCTGTCATCAGAGGGATAGTAACAAAAAGATGAATGTTGAAATTTCCCGTATTTTGGATGAGTAACCCAAGAAATTTCCCTTATTTTCAATGTTGACTTAAGCTATATAAATGAATATTCAGATGTTATGGTCTCCGTGGTCGCGCCCCAAGCAGGAAAGCAGTGTAAAGTTAATCCATTCTCATTTTATTTTCCCCATGGCGATTATGTGTTGCACTATTACACCCCACAATACAGCAACGGTTTACCATGGTTGAAATAGATTTTTAATTAATCAAATTAAGACACACGGATGAGAGGGAGTATGTCTAAACACTGCGCAGTAGTCCGAGTAGCAGTAAAGGAGGCCATTACTGTGGCGGCCACGCCAAGTCTAATGACGTCAGGATGCCCAAGCCCTATAGGCAAAACTAAGTGAACCGAACATGTCACGTTACTGGAAACTGTTATGGAAGTCCATAAATTATATTTTTCTTTCTTTCTTGTTTTGTCGTGATAACAACTTAATTGTCTTGTGATCTCGATATAACAAGTTATTTAAATTTTATCACGACATAAAAAGGTTTTCTCATTATCCCAACTTAACCTGTTAAATGTCACCCCATCCCGTATACGGGACGCCTATGTTGACTATACTATATTACAATCAAATTTAATCTTTTTAAAATTTTTGTTAAAAATTATGTAGGAAAAGTAATAGATGAATTTATGACAAGAGTGCACCCTCAGAAATCTACATTACAAAAGGAGCTTTGACCTTTGTTTAAAAAAAAGACTTCCTCGTTGCCTTTTTCTCTATCACATTTTAGAAATCATCAGAAGTTATATATCACTTGAAAACATAAAATCTCAAAATTCATCCTTCAAAACCCATTTTAAAATCAGACATTGCATTACCATGTAAATGGCACATCAAAATCATGTTATAAAATGTTTTCAGTCATGAATTATACAAATTTAGGTTTGTATCATGCACATTCAAGTCTATCTTCAAAAACATGAGTGACAGTTAACAGGTTAATATGCTCTTGTGAACTTTTTTTTTTTTTTTCGCTTGTAATTTACATAACAAGACAAGGAACCAACAATGTAAGACACTTCCATTGAAACCAAAACATTTTACATTAAAGAGAACATTTTTGCATTCGAATGTGGATTTTTATTTTAAATTCGACGAATATTCGAAAATATATATATTTTTTTCTTTCTTTTTTTTGACAGCCCTATTGTATACTATATCCACAAAACTGGCTAGAGATCCACTTCCTGCTAAATTTAGCTCTAACCCTAATCAAACACACCTGAATTTGTTAATCAATGTCTTCAGGATCATTAGAAAATCACAGTTGGGGTTTGTTTGTTTAGGGTTAGCTAAACACTGCAGGAAAGTAGATCTCGGGTGCCAGATTTGAGGATCGCTGCTGTATACTGACAGAATAAGGGCTTTCTTCGTGATTGCTATAATTTGTACAGTATTGTTATTTATTATTACTTGTATTTGTACAGTATTGTAAGTATTGTTACTTACTATTGCTATATAAGCATGTATTTTTGTGACATATTGTACCCTGTTTGGGGGGAGGAACATTATTAAGTCAATGCTTGAAACATTTAGTTTATTATTTTAGCAATTGTGATTCCTTTATAAATGCATTTAAAAGTATGCATCTTTGCTGCATTAAATTACTTAGTAAAATTGCTTGGAAAAGAATCCTTGCAAAATAAGCCATGCACACACGGGTCAAAGCTTTACGTATTTTTATTTTTAAACAATCCTAATTTCATTGCTTTATAATATCAATGCATATTTTATTTATCTCATCATTCATAATGCATATATGATAGTGTTTCAAAACAAAACATGAAAAATGAAGAATTTTGCTTGTACAGAGCAAAACCCAGTTTATGTGGACAATTGTTGCATTCTGTGCCTGTTTTTACACTCTTTATCCCTTACACGTTCTATCCATTTGATCATTCCTCAACTATAAACACACTTTCTGAGGACTTATGCATTTCAACTCTCTTTGTTTTGTTGCACCTCATTGTTACATACTTGGGCACAGCTGTCATGCAATATTTATTGGAAGACTTATGAATGACAAACCAGCCTGATCTCAAGGCAATTCGTACATTTTACGAGTTTCACAATTTGTATGAATTCGTACAAATGACCTACACCTAACCCCTCCCCAAAACCTACCATCACTTGGGACTAGACACATCATACAAAATCTTCCAAGTGAGGTTGTACAAATTCGAACGAAATATATACGAATTGGTTGTGAGATAGAGTTGGACAAACTCCTGCTAGTCCACAATCCACCAACCCTGTCCAGAAGACTTCCTGGAAACCAGACTTCTTTGTGCTTTGGACTGGAAAGGGTTGGTGTCAGTATCACACTTTTAGGACAAAGGAATCCTATCCTTATTATTACTTATAGCTGTCCATTGTAACATAGTGTCACACTCCAGTTGAAACCAAGTTGCAGTTTGGGGGTGTTGAGCGTATACACATGCAGTGTACTTGTGCTGGACATGTGCATCGAGGCAAACAAGATTTTTGAAGAACTGTTAAAAGTGGATATTACCTCATACCAAAATGGATAAGCAGAGGCATGCTCTAGGATCCAAAAAGCTTCTGCAATAACTGCACATACATCCTACATTAACCCTCCTGATGTACCAAGAATTTGGATTCACAAAGTGCAATTACCTTTACCTCTCAGGTAATACCAAAATATACATAAATAAATAAATAATAAGCCAAGACATCTGGTCAAATCTGCATAATATTTACAAAAAGAAACAATTGTAATGACACTGAGTAAAGAGAAATATTCCCAATTCTCTTGATAACAGCAAAGCATAGACTATCTCTCACAACATGAACCCCAAATATTATTCCTTTTGTTGTCAATCAAATGACTGTTCAATTAACTTGTTTTTTTGTTGTTGTTGTTGTTTTTTTTTTGCATAAAATGTGAGTTCAGTTCCTGATTGGAACGGTAACACTTATTTCCCCCCGTGTTCTTCTAAAAGTTTTCTCAGGCAAGAGTTCAGTTTTCATCTTATTGTAGTGTGTTGTACTATTCCTGTGGTTGGAGGCGTAAGGGCAAGGGGAAAGGGCTACTCTCTCTCAGTAGCCTCCTGCATTTGGGCCCTGCTATGTGGAGTTCTGGTTGACCACTTTGCCTCCGTTCATTGTTGGGGTTCCTGAGCTTTTCCTGGAGCGTTGCTTCTCTTCAATCTCATGCAGTGAAGGTTCTCTGTACATGCAAACTGCAATATACAAACATATCAATACATTAATACTCATTACTTTTGAATACATTGAGTTATGATATTTATGGCTAAAATATTTTACTTGATTTCTGCATTTTGGATTTTTATTTAAAAAAAGGAAAAAAATAAAATAAAATCAACATGAAATTAAAATTGAACATGTATATTTCTTTATATACACTCTTGTTATTGTTGTGTGCAATTTATCACTGTATTTCAGTCCAAAGGAAAAATGGTTTGACTTGCATAACTTTTTTTTTGTGTGTGTGTGTTACATATTAGCCCTCTTATTTTTCAAGGCAAAGCATCACTTTTATCATCTTACATGCTTATTATTATTATTATTATTATTATTATTACTACTGTTATAACATCATGGAGACAAGGGGGAGGGCTCTTTTGAGTAAGACTCATAAGTACTTTTTAAATATCACCATGGCAACTGTTTAGCCAAGCCTTTACAACCATTTTGAATCACAAGGTTGGGCTCTTTTGAATCAGATTGGCAAACTTTAAATCTCTAAAGACTTAAAAATTAAGTCTTAAATATCACTATATAAACTATGTAAATCAGCCTAGCAATTATTTAGAGCACCCTATTAACAAAATTAAGCCATATTCCAACACCAGAATATTGCACAGACAATCTGCAATCACACAGAAGGCTAGTTTTAGACTCGGACTGGCTACTAATCTTTAATTTTCACCATGGCAACAATGTAGCCATGCTCCAGTAACCATTATTACCATCCTAGCAACATTATAATTATAATAACATTATAATTATAATTATATCTCTGAACCAGAATAAAATATTTATCCAAAGCAATTTACAAATGAGTACAACCAAACCAACAAAAGAGCACTTTTATCTTAATAAATAAAAAGAAAAAAAGTAGATAGAACAGAAAAAAAGACTAGATGATAGTGTTGGAGGGACAACTTCTTTTTATAATAAAAAACAAACAAAAAAACAAGTAGATAGAATAGAGAACAGCAGTGTTAGAGGGTCTTTTTTATAATAAATAAAAAGAAAACAAGTAGATAGAAAGAGAATAGAGAGAGCAATTGTAAGTATCTTTTTTATATAAATAAGAAGATAACTGATGTGCAGACTGATGTGCAGTCTTTTGAGCTTGTTAAAGACTAATTTTCAAGTTCAAGTTCAAGTCTGCTTTATTGTCAATTTCCACATGTACAGTACATACATACAGAGAATCGAAATTGCGTTACTCTCAGACCCCGGTGGATACAGATAACATTAACATTAAAGCCTAAAAAATAACTAGATCAAATATAAAATGTAGATACTATACAATAAGGGAATGATAAAAAAAGACATATAATAAAATTAAAAATAAAGTTAAATAAAGCAGCGCAAGGCAAATTAGAGATATAGTGCAAATCAATGAAGTGAACAGCAGTGCAGTTAAAAGATTTTTAGACCAAAAAAAAAAAATCACTTATTAAAAATATCTTATTAAGTCTGATTAAAGTGACAAGTGACAAGTGACCAAGAGCAGTTATTTAACTGACTGATGAGGTAGTAGAATGACGTCAGTTCCATGCCGAGTGAGGTAGTGAGCAGACCAATGCTGCACAAGTGACTAGTGCATGCCATCATATAATTAGTGTGAGTGAAGTGAAGTGAAGTGAAGTGACATTCAGCCAAGTATGGTGACCCATACTCAGAATTTGTGCTCTGCATTTAACCCATCCGAAATGCACACACACAGAGCAGTGAACACACACACTGTGAGCACACACCCGGAGCAGTGGGCAGCCATTTATGCTGCGGCGCCCGGGGAGCAGTTGGGGGTTCGATGCCTTGCTCAAGGGCACCTAAGTCGTGGTATTGAAGGCGGAGAGAGAACTGTACATGCACTACCCCCACCCACAATTCCGTCCGGCCCGAGACTAGAACCCACAACCCTTCGATTGGGAGTCCAACCCTCTAACCATTAGGCCACGACTAATGTGTGGGGGGGTTCATAGTTCAGTGGTGCCTGGGGAAGAAGAGGGGAGGGGGGGCAGGTTCGGGAGGGAGTTCAGCTTCCTGACAGCCTGGTGGATGAAGCTGTCCTTCAGTCTGCTGGTCCTGGCCTGGAGACTCCGCAGTCTCCTCCCTGATGGCAGCAGGCTGAAAAAACTGTGTGATGGGTGAGTGGGATCACCTGTGATGCAGAGGGCTTTGCGGGTGAGACGTGTTCCATAAATGTCCTGGAGGGAGGGGAAAGAGACACCAATGATCTTCTCAGCTGCTCTCACTATGCGTTACAGAGTCTTTCGGCAGGACGTGTTGCAGGCGCCATACCACACAGTGATGCAGCTCGACAGAATGCTCTCGATGGTGCCTCTGTAGAAGGTGTACATGATGGGGGGTGGGGCTCTGGCTCTCCTCAGTTTGCGGAGGAAGTAGAGACGCTGTTGTGATTTCTTGGACAGTGCTGCAGTGTTTTCAGTCCAGGAGAGGTCCTCTGTGATGTGCACACCCAGGAACTTGGTGCTGCTCACTTTCTCCACAGTCGCACCGTTGATGGTCAGAGGATTTTGCAGCCACATTCTGAATTAGTTGCAAAGGTCTTTAAGACCTGCCAAGACCAGCCTGCACACAACAAGGAGTTGTGTAGCATGTTCTAAAAGAAAGGGTCTAATCTTCCTAACAATACCAAATTCTAATGAATTGTGATGGGTTGGTTGAAACTACAAGCAAGTGGTCTTGGCGAGGTTGAGTTGAAGGTGATGGTCCTTTATCCAGCAAGAAATGTCTGTTAGACATGCTGAGATGCAAGCAGTACTTCCATACATATTTTGGTGCATATCTGATAAGTTTGTTGTAGACCCATGAGTGAGGTGCCATCTCATTTGGCTTATTTGCGGAAATTTATGCTATAACTTTTTTGTGATTGGGTGTAAAAATGTTCACACAGTGGGCACAAAAATCACATACTGTAGATGTAATATTGGACAGAACTTTGTGACATCATATCTCCACATCAAAATTGCAATTGACTATATATCACTGGGCGCAGCGGACAGTGATGGCAGCTTAATATTGACGGTCTACCTCAAGTTTTTGGCCGAATCTTAAGTAAATTCCTTGTTTTAGTGGCACTATAGATGGCATCTAATCCAGAGATTTAATCCACTCCCTGGCGAAGAAAAAGCATAAAGACGATGAGCACCTTCACGACGCCATTGCTGAATTGCTCGATAAGCAACAGAGCGCCATAAAACTAAGCATGTCAACGATCGTTTACGAGGAAATCTCGACGATTACAGCACGATTGGACTTGCTGGAAAAGGATGTTAAATCGTTCGGCAATAGATGTGACAACATCCAGGCTATGGTGCGGGATGTTAAAAGGGACTTGATTGCTAACAAGTCTTGCCTAGAGGACCTTTATGAGAAACTATTTCTTTATGAAGATAAATCCAGACAAAATAACCTAAGGTTGGTGGGCCTACGGGAAGGAGCTGAAGGAGGGAACGCAATTCAGTTCTTGCAGACCCATATTCCCAAGTGGATTCCTGCTCTGCAAGGGAAGACGATCGAGATTGAATGGGCACACCGTCTCTACGCGAATGAGGATTCCTCCAGGAACAGAGCGCGCACTCAGATTTTCAAACTCCTTCGTTACAATGATCGACGGGCCATTTTACAAGGAGCCAGAAGCGCATCACCTCTGAGTTATGAAGGGGCTAATTTACGGTTCTTTCCTGACTTCAGTCAGGGAACGTACAAAAAAAGGAAAGCTATGGCCGAAGGGAGGAAACGCCTCCAACTTCTAGGCATCAAGTCATTCCTGCTTTACCCTGCATCGGTCAAAGTACGTAAAGGTCAGGAGCATTTGCTTTTCAAAACCCCCGGAGACCTGGAGCTGTTCATCGCATCTCTGAACGTCACTACGGAAATGGACAGCACTGCGCCCACAGGAATGTCTGATGAGTAAATTCAGTCAAAAACAGTCAGATTCAGCCGTATATATATGATCCAGAATCAGATCCCGAGGCTGAAATTGATCAAGAGCAGCGGCAGCAACGACTACAGCAGGACGTCTCTATGTGGTATGTATTGAAACTGTATATATTTGCTTAGCGGTTTTGGAAAATGACTAGGTTCCACTTTATGTCGTCTTTTTTTTTTTTTTTTTCTTTTTTTAAGGTGTACATGTGGAAAGTGCAGTTTGATGACAACATCGCATGTTTTTTACTTGATGTGCTAACGCGCCGATAGTTAAGTTAACAACACAGAGATATTTGAAGCAGTTTTACTCACCGCCTGCGGTTCCAACACACAATCGTGACCCTTTTTCGTTGGGACTGCATTATCCTTAAAGGGGGGGTGAAATGCTATTTCATGCATACTGAGTTTTTTACACTGTTAAAGAGTTGGATTCCCATGCTAAACATGGAAAAAGTTAAAAAAATTAAGTTGTACGTTTGAAGCAGTATTTTTGTTCCAAAAAAACCTCTTCCGGTTTGTCACAAGTTTCAGAAAGTTTTTTTCAAGTATGGCTCTGTGTGACGTTAGATGGAGCAGAATTTCCTTATATGGGTCCTAAGGCACTTCTGCCGGAAGAGCGCGCGCCGTCGTCAAACCGGGCCTTGTTTGTAAAACAAGCATCTTCGAAATGCAGGGAACAAACAAAAACACTTGCACAACTCCGTTGATGCTCTGTAAAAATAAACTCCATCCACTGGTCCCTTAATGCTGTTTTTTTTTTTTTTTTGGTAATCTGTGCAGGGTTGTCTTGCCCTGGCAACCAAAAACACACTTCTTTTGTGACATTTCGCTCTCTCTCTGATCAGTGAATTGCTCTGCTCTACGGGAGCGCGCGCTCTTCCGGGAGAAGTGCCCTCAGGACCCATATAAGGAAATTCGGCTCCATCTAACGTCTCTCCACTGGGTTTCTTGAATATAAGCTAACAAAAATGTATTGTGTGTGTTTTCTTTTTGGTTACTAATTTATTTTACTTATTCATTTTAAGTGATTTATAATAACTCTTGAAGCGCTTAGTTGTGTTGGAAGTAACTCAGTGGTTCTATAATCAGGGGAGTGAATGAAGACAGTTAAGTTAAATTTGTTATCTTGCTTTTGTGTGTGTATCTTTGTTTAGTTTTTTTTTTTTTTTAAATTATATGTGGGTATGGTTGAGTGTGTGTGCATATGGTGTTGGCTCTCGTGTTCACCTCTTATTCACTTTCATGATTTTTACCTCAAAAGGTTAGTTAGCTTTATTTTCATTGATCACAATTATATATTTTATGCGTAAAAGGTCTCCACGCTATCCATCTTAACATCCGTAGTTTACTCCCTAAAATTGATCAGCTTGGAGCTTGGCTATCCTATAAATATCCCAATATAATCACTTTATCTGAAACATGGCTTACTAATAGTACTACTGACGCTATTATTCACTTTGAAAATTATGTAATGTATAGGGCTGACAGAGGATCCAGGGGACCTGGAGTCGCTACTTATATTTCATCTAATCTGAGCTCACAGCTGCTTATTCCTGAGCTGAAACCTGAGCTTTTTGAAGGCATCTTTGTTAAGGTAACTCTCCATGCAAATAAACAGTTGATAATAGGCAATATTTATCGACCACCTACAACTCCTAAACTAGAGTCTGTTAATAACATTTTAGCTATGGTATCATCTCTGGGAGACTCAAGAGAAATTATTCTATTGGGGGATTTAATTTAAATTGGAATGATTCTTCTACATTTACAGGACGTAATATGGTTAATGGTGCTTATTTGACTAAAATCATCACTGAGCCCACTAGAGTCGGCTCTAACTTTAAATCTCTCATTGACTGGATTCTTGTTTCTCATCCAAACAGAATAATGACTTCTGGAGTTCTCTCTGATTGCTTTAGCGATCATTCCATTATCCATTGTATCTGGAAAATTGCAACTCCTCATCTTCCTCCTAAATATATCAAGATACGGGAAACTAAATTATTTAATAATAATCTATTTGTTAATGACCTTCGAAGGATAAATTGGGACAGGTTTTATTTAATTCCTGATGTTGAAGCTGCATGGGATTTTTTTTTATACTGAAGTTGGGCTAGTTATTGACAGACATGCTCCATGGAAATCCATTAAGGTTAAAGGCCATCATTTGCCTTGGGTTAATCGTGATCTTATTAATCTTTTTAAAAAGAGGGATAGGGCCTGAGTTAAATATAAACACACACAACTGCCTGATGACTGGGAGAAATACAAACAATTACGAAATTCATGTACAACTCAAACAAGAAATGCTAAAGCCAATTATTACCGAGATAGCCTGTCAAATGATCTAAGTAACCCAAAGCAATTCTGGAGGAGAGTTAACACCCTAGTTGGTAGGTCCAATAATACTTCAAGTAATATGATAATTAATAATGAAATAACTAATGATACAGCTGTGATTTCAAATGCCTTTAGTTTGCTTCTTCCTCAAACACAGCTTGTTCAACCTCCTGTTTTTTCACGCAGACCCGTGTGTTAACAGCCAACCCTGCAGTACCTCATTTAAATTTAGGCAGGTCAGATCAACGGATGTTCAACGGGCTATTAATAAGCTTTCCAATAGCAGTGGTCCTGGCCCTGATGGCCTTGAGGGTAAGTTTATTAAACTTGCCTCGCATGTACTAGCACCACTACTGGCTGTGCTTTTTAACATGTCTTTTGATACCTGTGAAGTGCCCCTCGCGTGGAAATGTACTGAAGTAATTCCTTTGCACAAAGGTGGAGACTTACAAATTCTGAACAATTTTAGGCCAATATCAATAATTAATAGTGTGGTTAAATTCTTTGAGAAAATAATTATTAATGAATTATAGAATTATCTATCTGATAATAATTTACTTACTCAATGCCAATCAGGTTTCAGAAAATACTTCTCCACTACCACTGCTCTCTTAAAACTCTCTAATGATATACTTTCTAGTTTTGATGATAATCTGTGTACCGGTGCTATTTTTTTAGATCTCTCCAAAGTATTGGATTTAGTTGATCACTATCTTGTATTGGATAAATTGCATGCTATTGGCCTCTAGAGATCATCTTTACTCTGGTTTAATTGTTATTTTCATCATCGTCGTCAGGGTGGGTCTTACAGGGGTTGTCAGTCTGATTATACAGGTATAGTGAAAGGCATCCCTCAAGGTTCTTCTCTTGGACCATTATTATTTTTTATCTTTGTTAATGATATGCCCTTACGTGTACAGATTATAATATTCATCTTTATGCTGATGATACAGTTATTTACTGTAGTAAGCTTACCATCTCTGGGATAAACCTCTCTTTACAGCACGACTTCAATTCTGTACAGCAGTGGCTATTGGCTAATAAACTTCTCCTTAATAAATCAAAGTCCTACTCTTTATTGTTCCATAGGAAAGCCTTGGATATATGTGAAAACAACCTTAATCTTTGTTTTCTCGACTTCTCTCCTTTAGAGTCAAATGAGACCTTTAAATATCTTGGTGTTTGGCTGGAAACTGATTTATCTTTTAAAACTCATGTATAAGCAATGACAAACAAACTCAACTCTCGTCTTAAAATACTTTATCAATCTGTTAACTGTTTTAATTTAGGAAAAATAAAAGTCTTACAGCTGCTCATGCCTATTTTGGACTATGCCGATATTATTTATCAGAATACTACTGCCCCTTTTTTTTTGCATTCCATTGATGTGGTCTACAACAGTCTTTGCCGCTTTGTTCTCCACTGTCCCTTTAGGACACACCGTTGTGTGTTGAACAGACATTTATCCTGGTTTGCCTCTTCTGCCAGGAGACAGTATCACTGGTTACAGTTTATTTTTAAAAGTTTTTACTTGAATTATACAGTTTATCTCAAGCAACACTTAGTGCTTTATAATTCGCTATACAGCCTGTGACACAATGATCAGATCTTTTTTGTTGTTCCTAGAGTTAAAACTTCTTTAACTTCACTTACAGAGTTTCGAAGGGCCCTCGGGGAACATCTTTGGAACATTTGTCTTTGTTTCTAGTTTTGTTTGTTTGACCTTGGACTTGGAATTCATTGGTCATGTGTTTACTATTTCTCATTTTTATGTCCGCATTTTTATTTATTTATTATTATTATTATTGTTATTATCATCATCAATGTTCTTGTTTGTGTTCCTCTTAGTCCTTGGTCTTGTGCAATGCTAGTCATGTGGTTGTTTTTTTTGTCATGTCACTTTTGGGGTTCGTGCTTGGTGGGGTGGGGTTGAGCATTGTGAGCTGGAATGTGTGTGTTGTTGTGTTTTGTTTTACTTTTTTTGACTGTGATATTTGCTCTGCTGTTTTGGTTCATTTTGCTTTGATGTACTGGAGGACCCCTGATGTTACCCGCTTTCAGAATAGACATTTTAAAGTGATAGCTTTCTTGTTGTATAATAGTGCCTCAAGAGGAGTTATTATTCTTTAGAACAGAAAATTCCAGTTTCTAATTGTCTCCTCCGATTATTCCTCTAAGCTCCAAAAGGTGGCGTATGAATACAACTCTTTTGCAAAATGAAGATTTTGTAAACCAGTTATGTTCTAAACTATCTGTTTCTCGAAGAAAATTCGAGCTCAGCGACTAATCCACAAATCCTATGGGAAACAACCAAGTTTTTTTTGAGAGGAAACTGTATTTCTTTTGCCTCTTATGAAAATAAATTCAGAGTAAAACAATTAACCCGTTCGGAGGCTCAGATTAAATGTGTAGAGAAGGATCTTAAAAAAAACTTTACGGAACAGAAAAGCAGAATCCTGGGGAATTTAAAAACTGGCTACAAGGCGATCTTACTAAAAAGGGTAGAATTTTTTATGCAGCGTACCAAACAAAACTAGTATTTTAATGGAGAGCGGCCAAGCAAACTAATGGTGTTAAGGTTGAAATGCAACAAGGCCTTGGCCTCAATAACTGCAATTAAGGACAATGCAGATGTTCTTCACACAGCTCCAGGTGATGTAAATAGGATATTCAAGGAATTTTATGAGCATCTATACAGATCTGAGGTGGGAGTGAATGAACAACCTATCACTGACTTTTTGTTAAATTTAGATCTACCTCAATTAAGTGAGTTCTTGATTCTCCAATAGAATTAAAATAATTGAAGGAGGCTTTAGAGGTTATAAATAAGCGTAGGGCCCCTGGTCTAGATGGTTTTCCCCCCGGAGCTGTATCTGGCGATGTGGGATTTGATTGGACCACTCCTCCTTGACTCCATAAATTTTGCTATTGATACGGGTTGCCTCCATAGAGATCAGAACAACTCTCTTATTTCTCTGCTACTGAAAAAAGGGAAAGAACCCTTATGCTGCTCTAGCTACAGGCCGATTTCACCAATTGGGATGGATGTCGAGTTATATGCTAAGGTTCTAGTCCATCATCTGGGATCAGTCGCCAGCTTCCTAATTGCCCACGACCAGACATGATTTCTTAAGGAACGTTTTGCTTCAGATAACGTGCGACGCCTTTTGAACATCATCGACTCATCCGACCTGCTTATTGAACAACGTGCTATTCTCTCACTAGACGCTGAGAAAGCCTTTGACCGGGTCGAGTGGACATATTTATGGTCCCGTTTTGGATTTGGCCCTCGTTTTATTCACATGATTCAGACCCTCTATGCTAACTCTTCTGCACGGGTTTCAACGGGGTTGTGTTGTTCGGATGCAATCTCGTTGAATAGAGGCACTAGACAGAGTTTCCCTTTATCGCCCTTGTTATTTGCAATTTCATTAGAGCCCTTAGCGCAGGCAATTCGGCAGGACCATATTATTTCCCTGATTACTGTTGGTGACTCCAAGCATTCTATCTCTCTTTTAACGGATGATATACTTCTCTACATGTTCAATGTTTCCTCTTCTCCCTGTTTCCATGTTACCTCAGTGTCTTAAAATATTTAATGACTTTAGCGTCATAAGTGGTTACAAAATTAATTGGGGAAAATCTGTGTTAATGGTCTTGTCTGCATCAACAAATACTGCATTAGCGTCCTCCTCTATCCCAATTAGTAAGACATTTAAATATCTGGGAATTCAGATCTTTCCATCACCACAGACTATCCTTAAAGAAAATTATAGTTCTTTATTTACTACTATCAGACAAGATTTACAGAGATGGGACGTTATTTTAGTCTCACTGCAAGGCAGAATCGCAATCATTAAAATGAATATCCTCCCTTGACTTTTATTTCTGTTCTCCATGATTCCTTTATCTCCCCGTATAACCTTTTTTAAAGAAATGAATCCCTTGATTACAAAATTCATTTGGAATAAGAAACGACCAAGAATTAAACTCTCAACATTGCAGAGAAGATCTGACAAAGGAGGCTTGTCTCTTCCGAACTTTCAGTTGTACTTTTGGGTATGTCAGCTGCGCTCGCTAAAGATTTGGTTACAGGTTGACTCACAGATCGCCTGGCGGGACATGGAAGCATCAGCCGTGCTTCCACATCGGCTCCAGGATATTTTATTCACAGGTTTATCAAAGAAAGAACTAAGGTTTGGGAATACAACTTTGTACAATTCTCTTAAAATCTAGCATGAGGTGTGCAAATTTATGGGAAGTACATCTAAAGCCCTATTCTGACGGGACTAGTTTTACAGGGGGTTGGTAGAGAAATCTGCGTTTCACAGACGTACTTGGTGATTTTAATCCCGTCCGAATCTGCCACGTCTGTGTTTTTCTCACACAACCTCTGTGATAATTCCAGAGCAAATTACCTACCATTTTTCAGCAAACTCAGTGATCCTCTGAAAAAACGAATCCCGTCCGAATGCGAATGTCAGTGATTGCCGGTGATATTTCATTTCACAACGCGTTTCCTTGTGTGTTTTGGCCAACGTGAATTACCGTAGATGCTCTTACCGTGCGGATGTTTGATATATTTGCTTAGTGGCAAATAAATAATAATAAAAAAATAATACAAATAATAAAACCAAGAGCAAGATCGCATAAACTGTTAATACCGGCTATTGTAATATCAGCATCAGGTAAGATTACTCACGTTCATTTATGTACTCAGTTACATAATGTTTTAATTACATTTAATAAAAAAAAAAAAAAAGGAAAACAAGTTAAACTAAAGGAACCACACATTAACATGGTTTTGCTATACTAGCCATTTAGTATTTATTGTGTAATAATACTAAGGCAATCATTCTGAATGAATGCAATGCATGCATACAGAGCGTGTGATCTCTGTGACGCCTAGATGCACAAATCAGACCCTCCCACCTCTGTAATAAACACGGAGATACTAGTCCCGTCCGAATTGGTACATGAAAATCACAGACGTCATGTGGTAAGAATCAAAACTCAAACGTAGTTTAGAAAACTAGTCCCGTCCGAATAGTGCTTAAGTTTACATCTGTATCGCCGATCTGGCATAATCATAATTTGCAATCCGACAACAGACCTTTTGTTCTTAAGCCATGGTTGGATCAAGGTATGCATACTCTTGGTGATATATTTAATAATCAGGGGCTAAGGTCTTAGAGTGTTATAATCTTCCTGGACATTCCTATTTTCTGTATTTAAGGTTGAGAAGCGCTATGCGTGCTTATGGAGTACCATGGAACTGTAACTTGAACTCTCACCCTTTGATGGACTGTGTGAACTTTTCACAGACACGAGGAGCTGTGTCATTCATTTACAACAGACTGCTCAAACTCAGCTGTGGAAAGCTCCCCATCACCACGATATGGGAAAAGGAACTGGCTCCTTGCAAACTAAATTGGGACTGGATATGGGAGACTATTCCAACGATGTCAAAAAATCTTGCCCATCAGCATAGGGCTTACGCCACTCCAAATATCTTGCACAAAATGAAGCGCTTGCCTACCCCTTTCTGTTCACTCTGTAATTCAAATATTGTGGGTACTTATATGCACATGTTTTATGAATGCCAACATATTGGTAACTTTTGGGATGAGGTATTTCAAGTTGTGACAGAACTTTGTGATAAGATAATCCTTAAGCACCCCAGTCTTTGTTTGTTGAATGATGATGTGGATCTTGATCTGACTGCCAGCATAGGATTCTTCATACTGCACTAACTAAAGCCAAAAAGATAATCTTTAAGATTTGGCCAGGTAAGCCTACAATTTACTACAGCGAGAATGAACAAAGCCAAACCAAAAACACTTAGGGCCTGGTCTGAATTTGTTACAAATCTCTTATATAGGCCATCCGTACAGATTACTTCTGAGTGTTATCAAGGAGGAGCAGGGGAAATCCTGGAGCTGTGTTGATGTTGTTGTAACCCAGGTTAAAATCTGTCAAATTATATATTAAATGTTTTTATATTGGTTCTTCTTCTTCTTCTTCTTCTTCGATGGATTTTTATGGCAGTTGGCATCCAAATTATTGCATTACTGCCATCTGTTGTCTCACTCTAGCTTACTCACTTTTATTTAAACTCATCTTTCCAGTCCAGTTCTCCTTAGAAAATTAAACAAATATCTTGGTCATTATTTCCATATGTTACTATATTATTTGTATATTGGTTCTGCTGTCCCTGTCCCCCGACCCGTTAAATTGCCTTTGTGGAGTACGTGCCCTGCGACTTCACGTAACCCCAGTCAATTGACTGTGCTTAGCCAATCACGCAATTGAGCACAGGTGTTTAATCAGACTGTGGCGTCTTCCTCATTCAGAGGTGTGGGGAAGCCAATCGACAGTTGTGGACAGGTTTGTGTCATACAAACTATTCACTCTTGTGCTCAATTCATGCTTTTAAGTTAAGCATGTCATTGTAATTTTTAGAACAACTTAACTGGCTGCAGGGAATTCGTCACCGCCATCAGGTTATGTTTACATAAAGGAACTGGTGAGTAATCTGAAGGAATGAATGAACTGCATGCTAGAGGCTTACATATTAAGTTAGCAGAGCTGAACATTAGCATTAGTGTTGGCTTTAGCATTGGCTGCTCTAGTTTGATTCCTTTTATGTTGTTGTGAAGTCTGCCACTGTTTTTGCTTTATAAATATATTTGCACTAATTGTGTTTATGTATTATGAAAATTAGATTACAGTACTGTTGGGTTAATTATTTGAACTTTGTGCAGGCAATTCAACTTCAATATTGCACTTGACTGTGTTGTCAGGCACTTAATGTTTATTATTTGTAGCTTTTACATTTAATGATTTGGAATTGTGTACACATGGAAATGATATTTGAGTGTGGAATAAGCTAAAGTTTAATGCAAACTTAGTTCAAAATTAATCTTGTTGTTTACTGGTCCTGTTGTTGCCGACAGGCCAGGTTCTCTCTCTCTCTCTCTCTCTGTCTATAGATGAATGATGGCGAGCTGAATTACTACGGCTAGGAGCCTAACATCTGAACAGACATCCTATTGGTCTAGTAGGAAGGTTGTCTGCAGCCTGTCCCCAACACACGTCTCCATATACTAGCGCTTCAGTCCCACATGCACATCCTTTCCCTGGACAATAACCAATGGACTTATTTATATAAACTCATAAAACTTTTGTGGGTTGTTGCGTTAGTCTTCAAGAAACCAAACATCGCTGGGACAGTTTTTTTTTTTTCTCTTTTTTTTTTTTTTTTTGTTCTTGTGTGTGGTATTTGCTGTAATTTCTGTTGTTATATCAAGAGCAATAACCTAAAAGTGTACTTGATGTATATTCGGTTCAACTGCAGTCTGTAAATATTTTGTTTTTCCTATGTTTTTTTTTCCTTCATTATTTTTGGTTGTAAATAGTGTAATCACTTTTCAATACATGGTACCTGCACCAAATTTAAAATTATGTTTCTGTGTTACTGACTACCAGCTCCTGTAGCCGAATTTAGACTTCTGTGATTTAACTAGCCTATATTGTTTTTCCATAGCTACTTATTGAACTTATTATAGCTAATATTAATGACATAATATTGGCTAGCAGGTCTCAAAGACCTGTTACATTTTTAATCCACCCCCTAACTTATTAAATTTTATATATGTATATGAGAGAGAGAGATTTCTTTTTTTTTTTTGTACAAGCAAACCCTGGTCTTGTACATTGTTATTTGTGGTCGCAATTGTGGACCATGTTCAACCTTGGAAAATAAATAATAATAAAAAAATAATTGCAATTGACTCTAAAATGATCATGCAGAAGATTAGTTAAAGGTGCCATAGAGTGCATTGATACAATGTTTTAAACTGTTATCTGATGTCTGAGTGTGTACAGGTGCTGGTCATATAATTAGAACATCATCAAAAAGTTGATTTATATCACTAATTTCAAAAAGTGAATCTTGTATATTAAATTCATTCATTATCACACAGACTGATATATTTTACATTTTTATTTATTTTAATTTGGATGATTCTAACTGACAGCTAAGGAAAATCTCAAATTCTCAGAAAATTAGAATATTGTGAAAAGGTTAAATATTGAACACACCTAGTGCCACACGCTTATCAGCTAATTAACTCAAAACACCTGCAAGTCTAGTTCTAGTTCTGCAGTCTAGTTCTGTAGGCTACACAATCATGGGGAAGACTGCTGACTTGACAGTTGTCCAAAAGATGACCATTGATACCTTGCACAAGGGGGGCAAGACACAAAAGTTCATTGCAAAAGAGGCTGGCTGTTCACAGAGCTCTATGTCCAAGCACATTAATAGAGAGGCGAAAGGAAGGAAAAGATGTGGTAGAAAAAAAAGTATACAAGCAATAGGGATAACTGCACCCTGGGGAGGATTGTGAAACAAAACCCATTCAAAAATTAGGGGGAGATTCACAAAGAGTGGACTGCAGCTGGAGTCAGTGCTTCAAGAACCGTTTATATAACGTGTGAATATATCCTCTATTGTATTCTACAACAAAAACAACCGGAGCGCCTCGCTATAACTAGTTTTATTTTGATCTTCCGGGTCCGCTATTAGCTTTTAGCCCGTTAGCATCAACAAGCGTGGTTGCTGCTAACTGTGCTTACATTGCTAATACTCTATTCACACACATTACCACTGCTGTACTCACTGTTACTTGCTTTAATGGCGGATGAATGTCTCTACTCTGTGCAGCTCGAGCTCCAGGCCGTGGGGAAGCAGATTCGCGACCTAGAGGTAAGGCAGGCCCAGCTGAGAGAGCGGAGAGCCGTGCTGGAATCATTCCGGGCTGATGCTCACAAGTCCGGGGTAAGTATACAGCGTGGTGTTAACAGTCCCACCACGTCTACTCCGTATGTGTCTCTCTGCACAGGCCCGGTGCACCCAGGACGCGATCTTCCCAGATGTCCTTCACTGTGATGCCGGGACACCACGGACCCTGGGTCCATCCACAGCAGAGGACGTGAGCCGGGTCCCGGGCGATGACTTCTCCTCCTCCTGCCTTAGAGATCTCCATCCGGAACCGCTTCGCTCCCCTCCGCGAGACAGGACGCGACGCTGTGAACATCGGAGACTCCATCGTCCGACACGTAAGTCCTACGTTAGCCGAAGGTAAAGTGCACACTTATTTTTTTCCTGGTGCTCGTGTTCTCGATGTGTCTGCGCAGATACCCGCGATCCTGAAGGCCGACGAGAGCCCCAGAGTGGTCGTTCTTCACCCCGGGGTTAACGAAACCACGCTGCGGCAGACGGAGACGCTGAAGAGGGACTTCAGCAGCCTGATCGAGACGGTTCGCAGCACGACGATCGTCGTGTCAGGACCACTGCCCACGTATCAACGAGGACACGAAAGGTTCAGTAGACTTTTTGCTTTAATTGTTGTCATGGTGTAAAGAACAGAAACTGCTATTTGTTAACTGGAATCTTTTCTGGGAGCGTCCTAGGCTGTTTCGCGCTGATGGATTACACCCCAGCAGAGTCGGAGCGGAGCTGCTCTCTGACAACATCTCCAGGACACTTCGCTCCTTGTGACTAGTAAGACAATTTTCAGATAACTATTATGATGAGTTTTGTTCCACCCGCTTAAATGATAAAAGTACTTGCCCTGTAAAAACTATTAAGACTGTGTCTGTTCCCCGAATAGTGAGGTCAAAATATAATGTAGGATCTAGAAAAAATCTTATCGTAATTAAACCAGAAAAATGTAAAGTAAATGAACAAAAACAATTTTTAAAGTTTGGGCTCATAAATATTAGATCACTCACACCAAAAGCAGTTATTGTAAATGAAATTATCACAGAAAATAGTTTTGATGTACTCTGAAACCTGGCTAAAACCAAATGATTATTTTGGTCTAAATGAGTCGACTCCACCAAACTACTGTTATAAGCATGAGCCCCGTCAGACTGGTCGTGGCGGAGGTGTTGCAACAATATATAGTGATATTCTCAATGTTACCCAGAAAACAGGATACAGGTTTAACTCTTTTGAAATACTTCTGCTAAATGTTACACTGTCAGACATGCAAAATAAATCTAATGTATCTCTTGCTTTGGCTACTGTGTATAGACCACCAGGGCCGTATACAGAATTCCTAAAAGAATTTGCAGATTTCCTCTCAGACCTTCTAGTTACAGTTGATAAGGCGCTAATCGTGGGAGATTTTAATATTCACGTTGATAATGCAAATGAGACTTGCAATTACTGACCTAATAAACTCCTATGGAGTCAAGCAAAATGTCACCGGGCCCACTCATCGTTTTAATCATACACTAGATTTAATTATATCGCATGGAATCAATCTTACTGCTATAGATATTGTACCTCAAAGTGATGATATTACAGACCATTTCCTTGTATCGTGCATGCTGCGTATAACTGATATTAATTATATGTTTCAGCGAAACCGTCTGGGCAGAACTATTGTTCCAGTCACCAAAGACAGATTCGCAAATAACCTGCCTGATCTGTCTCAACTGCTATTTGTACCCAAAGATACACATGAATTAGACGAAATTACTGACAACATGGGCATTATTTTCTCTAATACATTAGAAGCTGTTGCCCCCATCAAATTGAAAAAGGTTAGAGAAATACGTAACTCGTAGTCTTGAACGCAAATGGAGAAAAATTAACTTAGAAGTTTTTAGAATTGCATGGAAAAACATGTGGAATGTCCAGCTATAGACAGGCTCTAAAAACTGCTAGGGCAGAGCATATACACAAACTCATTAAAAAATAACCAAAACAATCCAAGGTTTTTATTTAGCACAGTGGCTAAGTTAACAAATTACCAGACACCACCTGATTCAAATATTCCACCAACGTTAAATAGTAATGACTTTATGAATTTCTTCACTGATAAAATTGATAACATTAGAAATACAATAGCGAATGTAGATTCTACAGCATCTAACACTTCAGTTTCATCCATCGCACCCAAAGATAAACTGCAGTGCTTTACAAATATAGGACAGAGGAAGAGCTAAATAAACTTATCACTTTATCTAAACCAACAACATGTTTATTAGATCCTGTACCCACTAAATTACTGAAAGAGCTGTTACCTGTAGCCGAAGAAACGCTTCTCAATATCATTAACTCGTCCTTATCTTTAGGTCACGTCCCAAAACCATTCAAGCTGCCGGTTATCAATCCTCTTATTAAGAAACCAAAACTAGATCCTAGTGTACTGGCAAATTATAGGCCTATTTAAAATCTTCCATTTATGTCTAAAATTTTAGAAAAAGTTGTCTGCTCAATTGAACACCTTCCTGCATAAAAATGATCTGTATGAAGAATTTCAGTCAGGTTTTAGGCCCCACCATAGCACAGAAACTGCACTTGTTAAAATTACAAATGACCTGCTCCTTGCGTCAGATCAATGCTGTATTTCATTTCTAGTCTTACTTGATCTTAGTGCTGCGTTCGACACCATAGATCATGACATACTCATAGATTGATTACAAAACTATTCAGGTATTTAAGGGCAGGCTCTAAGATGGTTTAGATCCTACCTGTCCGATCGCTACCATTTTGTTTACTTAAATGGGATGTCGTCTCATTTATCATCAGTAAAATATGGAGTGCCACAAGGATCCATCCTAGGTCCCCTTCTATTTTCAATATACATGTTGCCCCTTGGTAATATTATTAGAAAATACGGAATTAGCTTCCACTGTTATGCTGATGATACTCAGCTATATATCTCAACGATTGGATGACAGAGATATTAATTATTGGACCAAAAAACACTACACAGAATCTTGTAGATTACAATCTGCAACTAGACGGATGTACTGTTACTTCCTCTACAGTCAGAAATCTGGGTGTTATATTAGACAGCAATTTGTCTTTTGAAAATCATATTTCCAATGTTACAAAAACTGCATTCTTCCATCTTAGAAACATTGCCAAGCTACGAAACATGTTATCTGTTTCTGATGCAGAAAAGCTAGTTCATGCATTTATGACCTCTAGACTGGACTATTGTAATGCACTTCTAGGTGGTTGTCCTGCTTCTTCAATAAACAAGCTACAGGTAGTCCAAAATGCAGCAGCTAGAGTCCTTACAAGGTCAAGAAAATATGATCATATTACCCCAATTTTACAGTCTCTGCACTGCCTACCTATTAAGTTCCGTATCAGTTACAAATTATCATTACTTACATATAAGGCCCTAAATGGTTTAGCTCCTGCGTACCTAACTAGCTTTCTACCACGCTACAACCCATCATGCACCCTAAGGTCACAAAACGCTGGACTTTAGTCCACTAAAGGAGGTAGAGCTTTCTCACATTTGGCTCCCAAACTCTGGAATAGCCTTCCTGATAATGTTCGGGGTTCAGATACTAGGGGTGCTCCGATCACGATCGGCCGATCGTTATGCACATCTCGCCAGCCGGTCAGCCGGTTCTCTAATCAGCGGATAATTCCATCAGGTGCGTGATTTCACATAGAGCAGCTGTTACTACACAGAGCCGTTGTTAACTGAGAAGATTTTCAGTGTTTTTTGGCGCATCTTCTCAGTTAACAACGGCTCTGTGTAGTAACAGCTGCTCTATGTGAAATCACGCACCTGATGGAATTAACGGCTGATTAGAGAACCGGCTTTACTGACGAGATGTGCATTAACGATCGGCCGATCGTGATCGGAGCACCCCTATCAGATACACTCTCTCTGCTTAAATCTAGATTAAAAACACATCTCTTTCACCAAGCATAAGAATAATGTATCTTTTAAAATGTGAGTGTAGTTGCATCTGATCAAATGTGCATTTTTATTCATTAGCTTGGGTTAAACTAATCTTACTTTGTTGGATCAGCAGCTATGCTAATGATGTCTCTATTTTGTTTCTATGTTTTGCCACGGGATTTACAAAAGCTCCAGTCTAGATCCAGAACACCTGAGAAGAGATGATGCTGACCCTCAGAGGACACCAGATGATGTTAACCTTGAATCAACAAACAGAACTAACAATTATTGCTACATGTGTGACTGCATCATATAATAACTATTAATTAATAATATTGATAGTTCATCGTTTAGCTGACTACGTCTTTTATTATTATTATTATTTTTTTTTTCTAAAATCCTGTCAAACGTGCACAACCTACTAGCTACTACTAAATATTGTAGAAACATAATTTTCTGTAAAGTTGCTTTGTAACGATTTGTATTGTAAAAAGCGCTATACAAATAAACTTGAATTGAATTGAACTACGCACAGACGTATGCAAGACATGGGTTTCAGCTGTCGCATTCCTTGTGTCAAGCCACTCTTGAACAACAGACAGCGTCAGAAGCATCTCACTTCAAACAGGACTGGACTGCTGCTGAGTGGTCCAAAGTTATGTTCTCTGATGAAAGTAAATTTTGCATTTCCTTTAGATATCAAGGTCTCAGATTCTGGAGGAAGAGAGGAGAGGAACACAATCCACATTGCTTGAGGTCCAGTGTAAAGTTTCCACAGTCAGTGATGATTTGGGGTGCCATGTCATCTGCTGGGGTTGATCCACTGTGTTTTCTTAGGTCCAAGGTCAACGCAGCCATATACCAGGAGGTTTTAGAGCACTTTATGCTTCCTGCTTCTGACCAACTTTATCGAGATGCAGATTTCATTTTCCAACAGGACTTGGCACCTGCACACAGTGCCAAAGCTACCAGTACCTTGTTTAAGAACCATGGTATACCTGTTCTTAATTGGCCAGCAAACTCACCCTCCAAATGATATCGGGCTAGTTTAGAGTAGCAATTTGGTGGGTTTTGTTATGAAAACCTAACAACCCTGGCAAAGCTCATACTTGCGGGCATACCAGTGTTACGGTTTAACTGGTGATGAACATGTAACTGATTTCACATTGCTTCCGAATGCAATTTTCAGTACCATATTCCTCTTTACGATAATTTTGTTAGCACATGAAGGCAGCATTAGTGAAATCAGGCAGAAACAATGGCAGCTTAAGCAACATTAGACTTTCAAAGTGTAACATGGAGTCAGAGATGTTCGGATCCATATGCAGTATGTTTAATAAGAATGGTCAGACAGGCAAAATTCTGGTTAACAGCATCAGGTATGCAGGGGATATCCAAAATCTGAAACGGTTCCAGGCAAAGGTCGGGACAGGTGGCAGAGAATCAAAGTCGGTATACACAATCCAAGTCAAACATGGAAGGAACAAACACTAGGAAAACGCTCGGAAATGCCACACAGAACTAAACAAGACTTCACACTTATTGAGAGTCCAAACAAAGTTTATATAGGGAAGCCTGAGTGGGGTGCCCTCTATTGGAGTTCATGGGCACTCCAGCTGATGATCGTGACATAGCCTCCCCTCAAGGAGCAGCTTCCAGATGCTCTAAACAATCTAGGAGGGTGGTGGAGAGGAGGCATAACAGGGGGAGGGATGGAGGGCCAGGTCCATGTGGAAATGGAGTGGCTGGTGATTGGGTCAGAGCCAGCAGAGCAGGAAGCCAGGGTGGATCAGGCAGAACTGGAGCCCTTCCTGGGCCTAACTGGGGAGCAGGAGACCTTCCTGGGGCTTAACATTTGGACAAGGAGCCCTTCCTGGGCTTAACATGGGGAATAGGAGCCCTTCCTGGGGCTAACATGGGGAACATGAGCCCTTCCTGGGCCTAACATGGGGAACAGGAGCCCTTCCTGGGCTTAACTTTGGAACAGGAGCCAACCAGGGCAGTACAAGTGAAGCTGGAACCCACCAGGGGGAGAGCTGGAGCCCACCAGGGCAGAGCAGGTGGAGCTGGAACCCACTAGGGGGAGAGCTGGAGCCCACCACAGCTGAGCAGACGAGACAGAAGCCCACCAGGGCAGGGCAGAGGACCACCACAGCCAAGCAGATGGGAAAGAAGCCCACCAGGGCGGGGCAGAGGACCACCACAGCTGAGCAGATGAGACAGAAGCCCACTGGGGCGGGGCAGAGCACCACCACAGCCAAGCAGATTGCACAGGAGAGCAAGTCTGTTTAGGTGGGACTAGAACAGATAACATAAACAGATTAATGGTGGCCTCTGTGGCCATGATAAGGCAGGTAGAAAGTACACACATGGCCTTCATAGCCATGACAGGGCAGTCAGAGAGTTCACAGATGGCCTCCATAGCCATGACAGGGCAGGCAGAGAGTTCACAGATGGCCTCCATAGCCATGACAGGAATGAACAAGAGTTCATAGATGGCCTCCATAACCGTGATAGGACAGAACGAGAGTTCATAGGCGGCCTCCATGGCCATCACGGGACAGGCGGGAGTTCATGGATGGCCTCCGTGGCCATGACAGGACAGACAGTGAGCTGATGGATGGCCTCCGTGGCCATGACAGGATAGGACAGGAGTTCATGGATGGATACTACTGACACCTCCAAAGGTTCTGCAGCAGTTGCCGCTACCTCTGGAGGTTCCACAGCAGTAACAGTCTCCTTGACAACAACACAAAAGTCTGAGAGAACATTGCTGCGTGCAACAGTCAGGATGTGACGAGGCTCTGGAAGTTCAGCTGAGACGTGACTAGGCTCTGGAAGTTCACCTGAAACGTGAAAAGGCTCTAGATGATCTGTTGTGGTATGATGAAGCTCTGGAAGATCTGTTGAGACGTGATGAAGTTCTGGAAGATCAGTATTGATTGGACTGGGATCATAAAGATCAACTGTGACTTGACCTTGTTCACGAAGATCAACTGTGACTTGACTTTGCTCTTGAAGATCAACTGTGACTTGACTTTGTTTACAAAGATCAAAGGTGACTTGACTTTGTTCACGAAGATTAACGGTGACTTGACTTTGTTCACGCAGATCAACGGTGACTTGACTTTTCTCACAAAGATCAATGATGACTTGACTTGATTCATGAAGTTTAACTGTGGTTTTACTTGACTCAAGAGTGTTAATGGTGTTGACTCTGGAAGATCAGCAGGGACCTGACTTGACTCTAGAAGATCAGCTGTGGCTGCCATTTTGTGCAGTGGCGTTGGGCTGGTGGCCATCTTGTGCAGTGACGCTGGTGATTCAAGCTTCGCTGCCAACTGTGCTTGACACTGTTGCCCCCCCCCCCCCCCCCCAAAAAAAATTAAAAAAGTTATTTGGGGTTTCACTGTTGTCCTCTGCCTCTCCCACAGTGAACGTAGGGTAACATAACAGAAGTGCATAGTTCATGATGTCCCTTAAACTGCCATCAAACTACCCTCTAGGTAATCATGACCTAATTGGATCATTGAGTCCTTAAACAAAATTTTGTCATATAGAGGAACTTGATCCTGATAAGGCGAAGTCTTCTGTAACATGGAGTCAGAGACGTTCGGATCCATATGCAGTATGTTTAATAAGTATGGTCAGACAGGCATAATTCAGGTGACAGCGTCAGGTATGCAGGGGATATCCAAAATCTGAAACAGTACCAGGCAAAGGTCGGGGCGGGTGGCAGAGAATTAAAGTCGGTATACACAATCCAAAGTCAAACACGGAAGGAACAAACACTAGGAAAACTCTCGGAAATGCCAGCCAGAACTAAACAAGACTTTGCACTTTATTGAGAGTCCAAACAAAGTTTATATAGGGGAGTGGTAATGGAAAACACCTAGTGGTTATTAGCCCTAATCACGGGATTATTGGAAATGAAGTTGGGAATGGAAATACAAGAATGCCAGAGTCCTGGGTGGAGTGCACTCTATTGGAGTTCATGGGCACTCCAGCTGATGATTGTGACACAGAGAGCTGAGAAGCTCTTTTGGAAAACAAAATATGATGCATGATGCTTACTTTGTCTGTAGTCTGGATGTTTTCGCATGAAGTGTTGGTATCGATTCTTCTTTCAGAAGCAATCTTTGCACAACTCCAGCGCTGAACTGACTCTCATTTGTGAGGCAGGCCAGTGTAAAATGTAGGCATAAATGTATAGGACTTTTAAATTTTTTCCTGGGACATTTACTTCTAAAATGAAAGTTAATCGCTGTATCTTCAGCGGTCTATGGAGACTCCTCCAACAGCTACAGCAAGAAAACAGTAATGGCGGACTGTAGCTTTTTACCTAGGGCTGTGTATATGCTTATAGGGAAGAAAGCGTCACAAATGGCAGGACTTTCTCTGACTATGTCTCATAGTAGTGAGAAACCTGGAACTGCTAGTGTGGAGAGACTGATTATGAACTATATATACAGAATGTGTTCAAACACCTTATAAAAGTGATTTTTGCATTCTATGGCACCTTAAAAAAAAAAAAAGCTCATACTGAGTTTTGCCTTTTCAGAAAATATTTATACTGAAGTCATGCATCTATATTATTTGTAATGTATTATTAGAAACCATACTATAATGTAAACATGCTATATTTTTATTTTGTGTGTGTAAAAAATCTAGTTAGTGGTGTTTGCCACTAGGGGGCGGCCACATAGCCACACCCCAGTAACCATTTAAACAACCCTAACAACCAAATAGCAACATAGAGTTTCTAAGTTATAGAGACATTATAGAGACATCTGGGTGGGTTCTCTGGATTCAGCCAGGCAACCAGTCTGTAAGTTTTACGGTAAGTGTGTAGCCACTCCCAAGCTCCATAAATGTCACGTAATCGTATTGTCATTTTGACCCACGGACATGAAAAACAACCACAGACTTGGCAACACTGGTTGGAATTTACTACACAGGGCCGTAGTTCACTGACAATCTACACAAAATCGATTTCAAAATCGCAGGCCATTCTTTATCGATTTTGAAAGCGATTTTGTGTTAGTTGTCAGTAGACTACGGCTCTGTGCAGTAAATGCCGCTCCACCTGAACCAGTGTTGCCAAGTCCGCGGATGTTTTTTCATGTCCACGGTTTGAAGCAACCCCAATACCAATAACTTGATATTTAGTGCCTAAAATGCGAATTTTACCAAGGCAACCCTTCCAAAAAACGTATATTTTAATCCCGGGAAGAAATTTTTATCAAGGAACCTCTGGAAACGTGCTTGGGCTAGTTTTGGACTAGTTTTGAGAACCTGGCAACCCTGATCTGAACGCACGTGCTGGAGACATACTTCTAATTACAGGAGCATCTTTACTGATGAGATGCGCATGAAAATCGCATTTGATTTTTTTTGCACATCCCTACTATTTATAGAACCCTAGAAACCACACTGTAACATGGACAAGCCATATCACAGCCCAAGAACATCACAGAGACATGGGAAGGGCAAACTTCAGACATATTCTGGTGGGTTGTAAAAAAAAGCCTGACACAGGGAAGGTACACATTGCAAAACAATCAAGTACTGAGGTGCTTGGTGACAGCAATAGAGACCAAGAGAGTATCAACAAACACCATCCCCAAAATGGCAAGAATACCTTACCAAAAAGGCAGTTATTTGTTGGGCAATGAGAGAAAAAGTGGGCAAAGTCCCTGTCCCCTGACACAGGCCAACTGAATAGAGCCAGGGACTGGGAAATGCAAGTCAACTTAATCCACAGACTTACTTTCCCATTTGAAATTGCAGTCACCAATTTGCACCCTGACCTGGTTTTCTGGTCCAACTTCAGCCGGATATTCATAATAGTCAAACGGACAGTCCATGGGGAAGAGGTCATTAACGCTTCATTGGCCAATGCTTGTTTTTTTTTTTAAATCACTGTTTTTTGATCATGAATAACCAGCTAACATTAACTGACTAATCATATCTGCAGCACACCTGGAAGTGTGAATGAATATTAGTCAGGTAAAATCATTATCATGCTAATTAGATTGTAGGAGCATACTGATTGCTAAAAAAGGAGGGAAGAAGTCCCTCCAATTATTGTGTTCTTGTTACCAATGGGTACCTCCAAAGAAACATGTGCAGCCATCATTGCTTTGCATCAAAATGGCCTCACATGCAAGGAAATTGCTACAAAGAATATTGCATCTGAAAGAACCATTAACATCAATTAACATCATCAAGAACTTCAAGGAGAGAGGTTCGACTTCCAGGAATGGAAGCATCTGCATGCACAAATAGATAAAGACTTTTGGCCTTGTGTCAAGAAGGGAAGAAAAAAAAAAAACACTTCCCTCCAAAAAAAATTTCAAGGACAGACTGAAATTCTGCAGGAAGTATAAGGATTGGACAGCAGAAGACTGGTGCAAAGTTATTTTATTTTATGAAACTCCCTTCCAACTGTTTGGGACATCTGGAAAATCGATTTTTCAGAGAAGAAAAGGAGAATGCTACCATTAGTCCTTTGACGTGCCAGCAGTGAAACATCCTGAGAACATCCATGTGTGGGGTTGCTTTTCAACCAAGAGAGTGGGCTCTCTCATAATTTTACCCCAAAACACTGCAATGAATAAAGAATGTTATCAAAATGTATTGCAAGAGCGACTTATTCCAATGATCCATGAGCAATTTGGTGATGATATGTACATTTTAGTGCATGATGGAGCTTCATGTCACAAAGCAAGAGTGAAAAACAAGTGGCTTAAAGATCATTACATTTACATTTTTTTTATATATATATAAACATTTTGGTGGGATTAATGGCAAGAATGGATCGCCATCAGTCAGAATTTGGTCCAGAAGCTAATATCCTGCAGACGAGAACGAATTGCTGAGGTTATGAAGAACAAGAGCCAACACTGTAAAAAATGACTCACCATATTTTTTTCCCAGTAAAGGCCTTTAGAACGTATGATATGCATATCAATGTTTTTTTAGTATACCATAGAAAAGTGGAAAAATAATCTACAAATACTGAAACTGCAAACTATGTCACTGCCTAAACTGTTGACCACGGCTGCATACCCAGTTAAAGTGGGCTGTGGTGGATCTGCCACGGCTGAGATTGTCTTGTGATAAAGGGCCAGAACTAGGGTGACCATATGAGCCATTTTCCTAGGAGGCGTCCTTGCCAGGATTTCTATATTGCCTAAAACATCCAAAGTAGTTTAACCAATAACATGCAGGTATGGTACATAATCAACCAATCGTGGCGTTATGAGAAGGTGAGATCTACAGAGAACAATCAAAGCAATGCAAATACACGTACATGTTAGGTGTTTGTTTGTTCATTCAACTTGAAGCGCCGCTGTGCACTGATCATTGTATGACACCAAAGTACCAAGAGAGTGATATTAATGCATAAGGAGCCGTCTGCTCTGGTCTCTATAGCTCTTATGAATGTCATACAATGATCGATCTTCACAGCACAAACAGCCAAAAATCTGGATATTTTAGGCAATATAAAAATCCTGGCAAGGACGCGTCCTGGGAAAATGGCTCATATGGTCACCCTAGCCAGAACATCCAATGAGGCTGGGGTACCCAACTAATGATGTGTTGCATACAAAGGTCATTGGCACCTCAACAAAAGGCATCTTTCACCCAGGCTAAAGTTCGCACATAAACTGAAATCTGATGGACATTGGATAAGGTGTCTTACTGGCAACATCCATGAAAGATAAGTACACATGACGTACAGCGTAACATATCATCAAAACATCAAGGATTCCCACCCCATGATTGCAGTGAAGAGTTGTACCGTCTTCATCTATTCATCTCACCTTACTTATCTTTTTGTTCCCCAGTCATGCATAAAAGCAATTGTAAATTCACAACTGATTATTGGGTATGGAGGCAAAAACCATGGATATGGGATTAGGCCATGATCCTGGATTCTTGCTGAATCAGGCATAACAATTGCTGTGTCTTGCTGTGTTCTGCTCACAGTGAAGGATCAAATAATGATTATTATTATTATTTATTATTAATTACATTTTTTTTGGGTGAACTCTCCCTTTAAAGTGCATGCGATGTGACAAATATTTGAGGACCAGGATTAATAGCAACTAGCCTAAACCTAACAATTTGTCAATATAAAACAATATAAAACATAGGTTAAGGTATATAAAAAATGGTCACAATTTATTAAAAAATTCCAAAACAAATATGCTTTGTGTGAGGAACAGACCCAAAAGTTATCAACTTCTCTCTAAATCACAACATATACACAAAGTGCTACATGAAAAGTGCTATGTCAGGTTTGATTGTGAAATTCCACTGGCTCTATATGACCGATTGCATTGATGGAGCAGGATAATTTTCAGCAATTATCACCTAACTTTTACTCAGTTTTTTTACTAAGCTTTTCAGTTTTTGATGGATTGAGAATAAAAAATAGTTTGAATTAAAACAATCCCTTACTCTATATATAATATAGATACAGTATACACTATATATTGTTATTTGTTTTTATTTTTTTGTTTACTGAATGGTAAAAACACACTTAAAAAACATAAATAAAATTACCTTCAATGGGTCTTGGTACAAAGTGTGAAGAGGGCTTGGTTTTCTTTACTCGGTTGCCTTTCATGACCTGACCCTCCTTGGTGAGGCCCAGGAACCAGGCTCGACCTGACTCCTGTTGACGGTACATGGTGGATGAGTAGATCACGTAGTAGTTCTCAAACACAGACTCCTTGAATTTACATTCAGGTGTGAACATCTCCTGAGGATCAAACAATAAATAAATAAATAAATAAATAAATTGCAATTGTGAATGAACTTGGTGGGCATCAAAAAGAAAAAGAGAGGTCAAACAGTCCTATTAGGGAGTCCCCAGGGAGGCTGCCAGGATTTGTATATGTGGCTTGAAGGACTATGAAAAGTGTGTGAATTTATATGCCTGTGTACAAAAGAGTTACCAGTCTCTGAGGGTTAAAGAGAGGCAGAAGTTTGGATCTCTTATCTGCGTCAGGTGACATTCTGTCATGTAGCAGACGCAATCTTTCTAGGGATGCTACAAAGGTAAATGTGGTTGGACGGCTCTAGCCAAAACTGATGAACTTTAGACCTCAACCTGACCATGTACAGATTGTCCCGGACTGTACTTTTAAATGCAGTCTGACATTTGAGTCCTAAAGAAAATGTTCGTAATAGTATTTAAATCAGTAGTCTGAAATAAGAACCTGCATAAATGGTGATCTGTTGTAACTGTGTAAAAGACATAAAACACATGTAGTATTTTATCTTTCAACTAGAGGTGGTCGTGTGATATAGCAAAAATATCACAGCACGATTATTTTAGGAATATTTTAGGAATATTACGATTAATTTTCATGTTGGTTTTACAATTTGTTATGTGACTGATCAGTACATCCAAACTCATTTCCCAATATTAAAAATGCAAAATGCAGAATCAAATCATTAATTGTGAATCATTGATTTTAATTGTGAATTGTGTTGAATTGTTCTGTTATCGGTCAGCTCGTGGTGAAGAGGCGGGAACTTAGGCGGGAAGAGTTTGGGAAGATGTTCGAGACTTAGGTCTCTGCAGAGCAAAAGTGGGCGTTATCACCTTGTTGGTGTTTTCAAACTGCTGGGTGTTTCTAAATCATGCAATCTGAATGATCCCCCTTACCCAGCCCCACCCCTAAACCTAACGTCACTATGACGTCAACCAATCAGGTGTCATGGTGTAAAAACACACTGATCTGGTAACTCCCATTACTTTCCTGCAGAGACCTATACTTGAGATGTTCTGTTATCGTTTTGTTTATATGTCGAGTGTTTTCTGTATAATATTTAGTTTTTTAGACTAATGCTAATTGCTATTATTTGGATATTGTTCAGCAGCTAGCTAAATTTGGTTATGTAATGTTATGTGGCATGCAATTTATAACATAACTGTGATGAAGAAGGCAGGGAATTGATCCGGCATGGTGCTGGAGAACATTAAGCCCTGCATTTTGTACCCCTCTGTCATTGTATTCATTGTTTTTTTATTGTTTATAAACAAACCACATCAATCCCCCACACTTTTGAAAAGCTTGCTACATCCCTGTATATATATATATATATATATATATATATATATATATATATATATATATATATATATATATATATATTAGTGGTGGGCCGTTTTCGGCGTTAACGTGCTGCGTTAACGTGAGACTCTTACCGGGCGATAAAAAAAATTATCGCCGTTAATCTATTCTCAAAGTTGGGTTGGGAGCTGGGTCTATACTAAGCAAGCTATGATGACTTTCTCTCTGATATTTTATACAACCGACTGGCTGAGGCCAGCCTAAAAAGATGCTCAGGACAGTTGACGGACCACTGCTGCCCATCGTCACTAAAGCTTAGATTTTTCATGTGTTTTTAAGCCTTACCGCTTCTCGATTTAAACATTAAAGCATCCAAACACAAGACGCGGAAAAGCTGAACTGGTTATTCGCGCGCTGTGTTCGTTTCGGAGAGAGAGAGAGAGACGCGTATCATTGACAGCGACACTGAACCGAGCTCTCTTCTGCAAAGTTCTCCTCGAAGTCCCTCCTGCACCTGAAAGAACAAATACAAATCGCAGTTTGAACAAACAAAAAGATGTGTAAGAGCCCAATTCAACACCGCTGTGTTCTGGTGTTCAGGGCTCACGCAGAGAAAGGCGTCTCAAAACACTTGAACATCGAATTTGCTTATTTTTGCTCTTTTGCCGACAAATACATACAAAATATGTCAAAATATCAACCTTGGAAATTATGCTCTGAAAAAACTCAGTTATTTCTTAAGTCAAAGTAAACAGTTGAGGGATGTGTATTATATTGGATGCATTCATCGTCTCTGAATATGGCCGCGCCTAATTTAGCTACTGGCTGCAATAATTTTAATCCAAGAAAATGAAAATGAAAATCACTCACTGCTCTTGACTGAATTACTTTGTAGTTTTAACAGTCAAACCAAAAATTATTCAGACACCAGATATAATTATTGATATATATAGCAAAACTGTAATAATGTGAGAAATGTTGAAGGTGTCTGAATAAATGTAGGCTTGATTGTACATTTCATTTTTACACTGAAGACTATCCAGACTATCCATTATTTGTACCTTGTATTTTTGTTCTGTACACTGACACCTACAAACTTGAAAAAAACGTAAACATTGTGTAAATAGCACAAATAAATAAAAATAAACGAACATACAAATTAAACAATTTCAAACAGGGCCCACTGGTACAACCTTCACCGGGTCCCCGCTGACCCCAGCTACCGCCCTGCTCACGCCTGTTTCACACATACTCCGTCTGCAGTGCATATGTAGTCCATGTGCATTACGTATGTGGTACAGCACGGTCTCGATGTGCTTTCACACAGGACGCGTTTGCAGTTTGCTATTCGGTACGTAAACGATCGCTGCACTGCTGCAGACGCAACGCTCCTGGAACACAACTGGAATCCGTTAACATGGGTGCATAAAAAAATATGCAACTCATATGCACTGCAGACGGAGTATGTGTGAAACAGTTGTAAGGTTGTTTGCACCTTGAATTAGTTTACAGCTTTTTCAAGCACTTTGTAATGCATTTTGGACACAGGAGATGAGCCCCTTTTCTAATGCACCACCTAGCTTGATAAATCCCGTCTCAAAGACTTACTGTTTGTCAGTTTTATTTGGGTAACACACATATTCTGAATGCCTTCGCCAGAATTTGAATGAGCCATTTCAATCTAGATTAATCTAGATTAATTGCAAAATCACAGTGAGATTAAACTAGATAATAAAAAATATTCTATGCCCATCAATTATAATATAATGGAGAAGGGTCTGGCTGCAGACTTGCATTCTTTATTCTACTTATTGGTTGCTTCTTTTTTGAATCTCTCAACATTTGTTTTTCTTTTGTATAGGTATGGTTGACTGGAAGTCTGTCAGTCCAGATGTGATGAAGACATACAGAGTGGAGTTGGAGCTCAGCAGATGTGTGATGGCTATAGAAACTGTGGTCTTGGAAAGAAGGGCATCTTCTTCACAGCTTTAAATTCAGACAAATAGTTTGCTGGATTCTGTTCTATGGACTGCTACTACAGAATGAATGAATGGATTAATGAATGAGTGGTTTATCTATCTATCTATCTATCTATCTATCTATCTATCTATCTATCTATCTATCTATCTATCTATCCATCTATCGTTTTACTTTAATTGAGGTAACACTTTACAATAAAGTTTCATTTGTTGACTGATGTATTAACTAACATTAACTATGAGAAATACATTCTATACAGTATTTATTAAACTTTGTTAGTTAATAAAAATTCAGCTGTACGTTGTTTGTTCTTGTTATTTAACTAATGTTAACAAATATAGCTGACTTTAAACAGCAAGTGCGACTAACCGTGTTAAGAGACGTTTGTATTCTCAAAAATTTTTGTAATCTATTTTTGATTATTGATAAACTACGATCTAAACGTGTGGTGGTGATTACGTCAGTAAGCCATTTTGAAGGTACTTTCGAAAGTAATTTTAAATAATATTCTTTACATCATTAACGCTGTTTTTACATTGGATGATGTGTTTGATTTATCACTTTCTATTAATCTATAGGCCAATAACGATTAAGCGTATGGCTCGCCTTTAGGTGGAAAAGCCAGTTTTTGCTAAACCTTTTGGCACGCCCCCTACCTTTCTTTCCACCAATGAGAAACCTTTCGGCACACCCACCTTTTGGCACACCCATTGCTCCAGTCTGCAGTTACCCCTACTTGCATTTTGGAGGTTCTGCCAAATTTTGGAGTTCATGCCCCATTTTGGAGATCTCCGGTCTGCAGTTATATACACTTTGGATTTTTACCTCACCTTTTTACCTTCACTTCAGAGCACCAGATATAGGTAAGTTTTCACCACAATATTTGAATAAAAATGTAACGTTAACTGTCAAATTTAATCAATATGTGTAATAGAAATGACAATTAATATATCTGTTGTTTGAAATGTCACAGAGTTTGGATCCTGCGCGGCGTTTAGCCATTTCACCGCGTTTTTGTTCTTGTTTTAAGAAATCTTAATAATGTGAAGAATTGCACACGATGTTCTCACAAATGTACGATTATTGAGTGTATTTATGCACATAGCAGATTCGCTCATTGTACTTTCTTGTGTTTGTCACGGTTCGCAGGTTTGCTTGCTCATTTTGTGTGTACTGCACTGATCTGATTGCCTATCAGGGCCAGCTGCGCTGACGAGCAATCAGATCAGTCGCAGGTGTGTCTCGTTTACTAGCCCTATATGTAGGGCTGTGTCAGTCAGGTTCAGTGTCAGATCGTTGTTTTGCTGTCTGTGTTCTGATCTCTGTTCTGTGCAGCTCTGGTCACGCTCTTGGACTGCCAGCAATTCTGTTTGGTCTACTAACTGTTTCAACAAACCTTATTTCTACTCGCTACTGGATTCTGTCGAATGATTCCTGACATAACGATCTGACCACGTTATGGATCCAGCGAGTGTAAACGAGAGAAGCCCTCCACAATAATAATGCACGATTTGATCGACAAGACGAACAGATCATGGCTTCTGGTCGAGCAATACAGGCCTTGGTGGGACCGGTATCTGAATTAACCAAGCAGTTACAACATCTTAGAGTCAAGCCTGCCCACGTGCCCACTGCGCCTATTCCACCACCCGCTGTTCCCCCCACGGATCATCGCACCTACAATATGGAGCCCCGTGTGCCTCCTCCTGCTGCCTATGCTGGTGAGCCACATCTATGTCGATCATTTTTGACAAAATGCTCTTTGTTTTTATCTCTCCAGAGCTCATCATTTCCCACTGAGGAATCTAAAGTGGCTTTTGTCAATACCCTTCTATCTGGAAGAGCGGCGCTATGGGGAACCACTGTTTGGGAACAGGGACATGACTGTTCAGAGTCTTTCCAGACTTTCAGCACTGAGCTCAAGAAAGTTTTTGATCGGGCAGTTGCAGGCAGAAAAGCAGCCCGAGTGTTGGCGGATTTACGTCAGGACCACAGATTGGTTACTGACTATTCCATTGAATTCTGGACACTAGCTGCAGAGTGTAAGTGGAACAGCGAGGCGCAGTGGGACATGTTTTTGCATGGGTTTGCCAACCGCATCCAAAATGAGATATACACCCTGGAGCTACATGCAACTTTGGATGGGTTGATTGATCTAGCTATCCGAGTAGACACAAGGTTACAACGTCGAAGTCTTCTGGTGCAGCAAGGTCAAGTTCCAGATATGGAGGTCCATCCGGTCTTTCCTTCAGGTGATGTGGTTGGTGATTCGTTCAATCCGGAACCCATGCAGGTGGGCAGAGCTCGTCTCTCCCGGGAGGAGAAGGAGCGCAGAAGAGCGCAAGGACTGTGCCTATACTGCGGAGCCGGGGTTCACTTTGCATCTAAGTGCCCGGTAAAAGCCAACACCCGTCAGTAGAACAGAGGTTACCGACGGGTGGCATATCCTGGGATGAATCCTCTCGTGAAGCGACGCTCCTTCCAGTAAGACTGCAATGGGGCTCCTCTTATCATCGATGTGAGGCTCTGGTGGACTCCGGTGCTGAGGGGAGTTTTATGGAACGTGACCTGGCACTTTGTCTGGGAGTACCTATAATTCCCGTCACTCACCCCATCTCAGTTAACGCACTGGGTGGACAACTCCTGTCCTCGGTCACCCACTCCACCGGACCGGTGAGTCTGATCACGTCGGGTAACCACGTTGAGGAGATTCACTTTCTCCTCATTGACTCCGCATTGGCTTGTGTGGTGTTAGGACACCCTTGGCTCACACTGCACAACCCTCACATAAATTGGCGTCCGAACTCTGTCATGTCTTGGAGTGAGGGTTGAACAGCATCACGGTAAAGAATACTTATCCTTTGCCGCTGATGTCTTCAGCTTTCGAGAGGCTGCAGGGTGCTTCTTGGTTCACCAAGCTAGATCTACGTAACCCCTATCATTCGGTCCGCATCAGGAAGGGGGATGAGTGGAAAACCACATTTAATACCCCCAGGGGGCACTTTGAATAATTGGTTATGCCCTTCGGCCTTTCCAACTCCCCTGCGGTTTTCCAGGCACTCGTTAACGATGTGCTGAGAGAAAATGGTTGATCAGTTTATATGTTGACCTGGATGACATTTTGATTTTTTCTTCGTCTCTCCAGGAACACATTCAGCACGTCAGACGAGTGCTTCAGAGGCTGTTGGAGAATGGGCTTTTTGTCAAGGCGGAGAAATGCACTTTTCATGCACAATCTGTTCCTTTTTTAGGATATATCGTGTCGTCTGAGGGGGTGCGCATGGATCCCGACAAGATTCAGGCAGTGGTTAATTGGCCAACTCCAGATTCCCGCAAGGCCCTGCAGAGGTTTCTGGGCTTTGCCAATTTTTACCGGCGTTTTATTCGCAACTATAGCCAAATAGCCGCGCCTCTAACAGCCTTGACCTCCACCATGACGACTTTCAGGTGTTCTAGTGCAGCTATGTTGCATTCTCTAAACTCAAGAACTGCTCTGTTTCAGCCCCCATTCTTGTTGCTCCTGATTCCTCTCGTCAGTTTGATGTGGAGGTCGATGCGTCAGAGGTGGGGGTAGGTGCGGTTCTCTCCCAGCACTCCTCTGTGGATGGCAAGGTTCATCCGTGCGCTTATTATTCTCATCGTTTGTCTTCCGCTGAATGTAATTACGACATTGGTAATAGAGAGTTGTTGGCAGTCAAGTTAGCCTTGGAGGAGTGGCGTCATTGGTTGGAGGGTTCGGGGGTACCTTTCATTGTTTGGACCAACCACAAGAACCTTTAATACATCAGATCCGTCAAACGACTTAACTCTAAGCAGGCTCGGTGGGCACTTTTTTTTCGGTCGGTTTGATTTTTCCATTTCCTATCGTCCAGGTTCCATGAACATCAAACCTGATGCATTGTCCCGCATTTTTGACCAATCTGAACGCCCGGTTTCTCCCGAGTCCATCGTTCCACATAATTGTGTGGTTTCAATGTTGACCTCGGAGATCGAGTCGAAAGTCCGCATGGCCTTAGATGGGGTAGTGCCTCCCCCGGATGTCCACCGGGTCGTTTATTTGTGCCAGAGAAATTGAGGTCCAACGTCATTCGGTGGGGTCATTGTTCCAAGCTGGCGTGTCATCCAGCAGTAAATCGCACCATTTTTCTCATTAAGCAACGGTTCTGGTGGCAAACTATGGCTCGTGACACTCGTCGTTTTGTATTGGCCTGCTCAGTCTGTGCTAGTTGTAAGTCTTCCACTCGCCCTCCTGCTGGGCTCCTTCAACCGTTGTCAGTTCCTTCGAGACCCTGGTCACATATTGCGCTAGATTTCGGTGAATGTCAGTCTTTCTTCTGGGTTTCATCCCCAGAGCAGTGGTCAGACGGAGCGGGCTAACCAAGATTTGGAACGAGGGTTACGATGTTTAGCCTCACAGAATCCGTCCTCTTGGAGTCAGCATATCTCATGGGTTGAGTATGCACATAACTCATTACCAGTGTAGTCCACGGCCTTTTTCCGTTTGAGTGTAGTTTAGGGTACCAGCCACCAATTTTTCCTAGTCTGGCATCTGAAGTCGTGGTCCCCTCTGCTCACGAATTCGTCCAGGGGTGCAGAGACATCTGGAGAACGGCCAGGGAGACCCTTCTCCAGGTGGGTTTGTGCACTAAGGTCCAGGCCGATCGCCACCGGTCGAAACCTCCCGTCTACGTCGCTGGTCAAAAAGTGTGGCTTTCATCTGCTGATATTCCCCTCCGCTCCGTTTGTAGAAAATTAGCTCCTAAATTCATCGGCCCGTTTACCATCACCAAAATTCTTAGTCCGGTGACGGTCCGCCTCAAACTCCCTCCGGCATACCAGAGGATTCACCCCGCCTTCCACGTATCTAAAATCAAGCCAGTTTTTCGTTCAACTATAAATCCGCCTATCCCGGTTCCCCCACCGCCGCGAATTGTAGTGAGTGTATGAGTGAGTGAGTGAAGTGACATTCAGCCAAGTATGGTGACCCATACTCAGAATTTGTGCTCTGCATTTAACCCATCTGAAGTGCACACACACAGAGCAGTGAACACACACACACACACACACACTGTGAGCACACACCCGGAGCAGTGGGCAGCCATTTATGCTGCGGCGCCCGGGGAGCAGTTGGGGGTTCGGTGCCTTGCTCAAGGGCACCTAAGTCATGGTATTGAAGGTGGAGAGAGAACTGTACATGCACTCCCCCCACCCACAATTCCGTCCGGCCCGAGACTAGAACTCACAACCCTTCGATTGGGAGTCTGACTCTCTAACCATTACGCCACGACTTCCCACTGTAGATGGGGAACCAGCCTATTCGGTTAATCGTATCCTGGACTCAAGGCGGAGGGGACGTGGATTCCAGTACTTGGTGGACTGGGAGGGTTACGGTCCGGAGGAGAGGAGTTGGGTTCCTGCCCGGGACATATTGGATCAAACCCTTATCGATGCTTACAATCGCTAGGTAGGACCCTCTGAGAGCGTCAGGTGACGCTCCTAGGGGGTGGGGTAATGTCACGGTTCGCAGGTTTGCTTGCTCATTTTGTGTGTACTGCACTGATCTGATTGCCTATCAGCGCCAGCTGCGCTGACGAGCAATCAGATCAGTCGCAGGTGTGTCTCGTTTAGTAGTCCTATATGTAGGGCTGTGTCAGTCAGGTTATGTTTGAGGATCGTCTCAGCACATCACATTTCTGCCCTGCCCTGCCCTGCTTGGAGTCTACACTGCAGCTGTTGTGATCTCTAGGACCTGCTTGGTGCCCAGTTGTCTGCCAGAAATTCTGTTTGGTCTACTGACTGTTTCAATAAACCTTATTTCTACTCGCTACTGGATTCTGTCGAATGATTCCTGACAGTGTTGACTCTTGTTCACCAAACGTTTTTTTTTTTTTTTACCTCAGTCACTTCACTTCATCTCAGTTGCACAGCACCAGATACAGGTGGGTTTTCACAGCAGTCTTTGGAAATTCTTAAAATCAATTTGAGATGTGGGTAACTTCGGTTCGGAGTAAATTCAGCCTAGGGTCATTTGCACCAAGACTTCGAGCCAAACACCCAACCCCCCAAAAGTTTTTTTTTTTTTTTTTCTTGTTCGAACAACTTAGAGCTTATATTTAGCATGATAAGCCAGAGGGTTTAGTGCAGGATCTAATTGGCACACTGCATGTTTCAGTGATGCCTGTGTGTGTCATTTGTTATTTGAGAACACAACACGTTGTCAAGTTTAAGGGTCTCCTTGCATTTGAAAGCAAAAAAATTATAAGGCAGTAATTAAAGATAATAATAGAGATGTACAATTAGCTCGGGTAAGCCCACTGCTCAAGAAACCATCTCTAAATCCAGCGCTTCTTGAAAACTACAGACCGGTATCCCTTCTTCCATTCATTGCAAAGACACTTGAGCGAGCTGTGTTCAACCAGCTTTCTATGTTCCTTGTACAGAACAACCTCCTGGACAGCAACCAATCTGGCTTCAAAAGTGGCCACTCCACTGAGACTGCTCTGCTCTCCGTTACTGAAGCCTTGCGACTAGCAAGAGCAGCTTCAAAATCCTCGGTACTCATCTTACTGGACCTGTCCGCTGCTTTTGTGCTGTTAATCACCAGATTCTCCTGTCCACCCTCAGAAAGATGGGCATCTCTGGAACTGCTCTCCTGTGGGTTAAGTCCTACCTCTCTGACAGATCCTTCAGTGTGTCTTGGAGGGGTGATGTTTCGAAGTCACACCACCTTGCTACTGGGGTTCCTCAAGGCTCAGTACTTGGACCACTTCTCTTCTCCATCTACATGACATCTTTAGGATCTGTCATTCAGAAGCATGGCTTTTCTTATCACTGCTATGCTGATGACACCCAACTCTACTTCTCATTCCAGCCAGATGACCCGACGGTAGCTGCTCGCATTTCAGCCTGTCTGAGTGACATTTCTAGCTGGATGAATGACCATCACCTTCAGCTTAACCTTATAAAAACTGAACTCCTGGTGATTCCAGCTAACCCATTGATTCATCACAACTTCTCTGTACAGCTGGGCTCGTCAACCATAACTCCTTCGACGACAGCCAGAAACCTAGGAGTTGTGATGGATCATCAATTAAGCTTCACTGACCACATTGCTACAACGACCCGGTCCTGCAGGTTTGCCTTATACAACATTAGGAAGATTTAACCCTTCCTGTCAGAGCAAGCAACCCAACTTCTTGTCCAAGCTCTTGTTCTCTCCAGACTGGACTATTGTAATGCTCTCCTGGAGGTCCTTCCTGCATGTACTGTCAAGCCTCTGCAAATGATCCAAAATGCAGCAGCGAGGGTTGTCTTCAATGAGCCAAAAAAAGCTCATGTTACTCCTCTCCTCATCAGGTTACACTGGCTACCAGTAGCCGCTCGCATCAAATTCAAGGTACTGATGCTTGCCTACAAGACGACCACTGGCATTGCACCAACTTACCTAAACTCACTGGTTAAATCCTATGTGCCCTCCAGAAGTTTGCGCTCTGCAAGTGAACAATGCCTTGTGGGGCCATCCCAAAGAAATTCAAAATCACTTTCACGGACCTTTTCCTGGACTGTGCCCAGCTGGTGGAATGACCTCCCAATCTCAATTCGTACAGAGTCTTTACTCATTTTCAAGAAACATCTAAAGACTCATCTTTTTCGCCTGCACTTAACCTACTAACACCAGCACTTTTTGTTTTCTTGTCTTTTTCATTTAAAAAAAAAAAAAAAAAAACCTGGCTATGCGTTCTATACTAGACTAACTGAGACTTGTCATGGCACTTGTATACTGTTGTTGTTCTCTTGTTGACCTGACTGCTTCTATTGTTCTCATTTGTAAGTCGCTTTGGATAAAAGCGTCTGCTAAATGATTAAATGTAAATGTAAATGTAGTTTTTGGCTTCCAACAATGAAAGATAAACGATGTAGAACGGTCATTGTGCCGCTGTTACATTACTTCCAGCACACCTTCCATTCCTTCAGAGATGTGCTTTTGTTTCTCCCTAAAACCCCAAACTTAAAGTGACAGCAGCTAAACTGCTGTCTGTCAGTGATTTAAATCAAACAAATGACATAGCAAAATCACTCAAAGAGTTTGACTGTTTGATCTGTGCTTAAATAAGTATTAATCTATATTTAGATGTAATGTCAGTGTTTGGCCACTGACTAAATGGGCACTCAATGCAGCTCACATAAATTCTCACTTATTCTTGATTTAAATGTTTCAACTGACAATGAGAACAATGTTGTTCAGAGTGTTAAGTTGGGCATCTTGTCAATCAGCGAGGACACCAGACAAGATTGTGCCTTCCCAGACGACTTTGTGAATATGGCTTTGAAACTGGAAGGGGAAATTTTCATTGTGTATCTACAAGACTTTCCAAATGCCTTTGTCACATTGTTTGGACTGCTTTACGCTTTAAACATCAACTATCCCAAAGAGCTGCGATACACCTTTGATGTGATCCAGTGGATCTTCATGAACATTGATGGGGAAAGCTGATCCGCCAAAGTTAATGGACTGAAAAACAAACTAATGCGGTGAAGTGCCTGCAACCATTACTATTTCCTTTTTTTTTTTTTTTTAATTGATGAATTGGTTGAAGCATCAGCGAAGTTGAGATTAAAGTGGTATGAAACCAATGTCTTTTAATGTCTTAATGCTTTTCAGAGTTTCTTTTTGAAAGGAATGTTGTGAACAGGATGTTTCTATATGTTGTGGGAATGGCATTTTAAAGTTTTTAGTTTAAAGCTCCAGTATGCGATTTTTGTAATTGACCACAAGAGGGCACATTTCCAACAATAACAAAGGCGAAGCTTGATGACGCTATGAAGCAGGTGACGATGGGGGATGTCGTTTTTAATGTGTTTTCACCATAGCAATGTATCTAAATTGGATAAATGAATCATGATCACGGATGAGGTAATTTATTCGTTTTTGTATTACCTGTATATCTGATCGTATTATTTTATGTCATCATAATTAATGAACTGCAAGGAACGTGAAATGTTATACTATATGTAACCCCTCTCTCCCGGGTCCTCTCTGACACTCCTTGCACTCGCTCCGAGTGGGGCTCAAACTCAGGTCTTCGGCATGGGAGGCGGACGCACTAACAAGGAGGCTAAATGGCTACAGCCATTAGCGTCTGTCGCTAGTGCGTCTCTTGAGATCGGAGAGTGAGGTTTACCTGCACAGCACGACTCGCTGGCCTCCGTTTCATAAAAAACAAACAAAAAAAAAACATATATTATCCCGTTACAACTTACAGCTATTTGTTAAATGATTTGTTGGGTTAATGTTGTGCAGTGTTACGTGTTTATGGTTAATGCCGTGTTGTTTAACGTGCTCAAACCAATCGTTCTAAAAGTAAATTTGAACAAACATTTGAAAGTAATGACTAAATATATTTTTAACAACACATATCCGATTGTATTTAATTGTACTGCCATAATCTTGGTTACCACACGTGATAAAAATCCTCACCTCAGTACAAAGAGCAATATAACTTTGTTTATAAGTGCTATTATTGAAACTGAAACAGTCCATTTGCCACGTTATGTTATTTTCTCGCAGGTAACGTTATTGATAAAAAGATGCTACAGTGACAGAATGTACAGGCATGTGGTGTAATTCATATCTATTAAAATCATCAATAATTGATTTGCTTACCTGTCTATCAATACACTTGCGAGAGCAGAGTCTCTGTCAAGTCCAAGAAAATTTCGCGCAGCTCTCTCCATCTCGTAAACGCCTGGCCGATATTTATCCTGGTTTTATTACTCCGTTTGTCACACAGTCTGCGTGTATCCGAATATGGACGCTTACGTTTTACTGGCACTTCAATACTCGCCAAAGAGTAATCGTGATCCATAACAACGACAACCAAACCATACGCGCGGCTATAACATAACCACCACTTCCGCATTTGACCATGTGATATTCCGGTGTGGTGGAACATCACATGGTCTACATTGGAAAAAAAGTATAGAGCGGACATTGCGTCACTGAGAGGCGAGATTTCTTTTCTGGGACGGCCAGTTATTTAAAATCGGAATTTCTCTGAAATAAAAAATCTTTGGAGATTTTTGAGATATTGTAAGTACACAACTGGAGGAAATATATCACACTGTGCAAGTTATTTTCGGAAATTTGATTACAAAATTCCCCCATATTGGAGCTTTAATTGACGAATTTGTTGAGGCTTGAGAACATAAACAATTGATAAGTTAGTTTATATTAAAATGGCATTTAAGCCAATTCATAGATCCATAATGCGTTTAACAATGCTTTAACTAAATTAAATCAGGTCGTTGTACTTTATAACTTGTCAGGTAAACTTTCTCACCGTCCTGTCAGTCCAAATTTGCTTAGTTTTTTTTTCTTCTGTTGAACAATGATTTATTTTGGAGAATGTTGGTAACCAGACAGTTGATTGTAACCATTGAGTTCATAGTGAGAAAAAAAAACACATTATGGAAGTCTGGTTACTATCAGCTGTCTGGTTACCAACATTCTCCAAAATAAATCATGAGGGAAGTTAATGAAGACAACATTTCATTTTAAAATTAATTGTCTGCTTCATGGATCAGATCACTACGCAAATTCACTAAAGCTGCACATACAAGCAGAATTTTATCTATCTTTGGCACAAGGGTGATAGGTAAGGTTTGTGATAACACTTTGTATACCTTGAGTCTCCTAATAGTACATTCAACATGTATTCTTATATTTGCAATCCTGCGGCTAAATGTGACTTTTTCTTCTGTTAGCTGCATTTTGTTGGCAAAGTGAGGAATTATCATATTGACTTTTCTTTCACACAACAAGTCTCTAATCAAAAAAACCCTGTCCACCATCACTTCATCTCCTGGATGGAGGTATTCGAGAATGCCAGAATCACGTGATGAATTTGTCGCTGCAGATATAAACATTACTAGACCACATGGCGCAATAGCCACTAAATACTTGATGGTGTTGCAAGCATAGTAGTGGCTGTATGATTCAGACCTTAAGTCTAGGTTCCCTGGTCTTTAGACTTCACTTTCACTGCAGTCTAAGATACAGGTAACATTGGGAAAATGTTGCTTGTATGCCTTTGGTGTTGTGGCCCTGATTGTTTCTTTGGGGAGCCATGGTATCAGTTTCTTCAAGACTGCAGCCATGGTGTCAATACAAAAAGAAATTATCACTGATATACGGAATGGAATGGCAAGATCTTCTATCAACAGGTTTAATTTCAGCTTCATTAGTGTTAGCAAGATTTGCTGTTCAATTTTAGTCTGGTAAGCCAGATTCTCATGGGGATTCAGAACAGCTACAAGGGTATGAAATGTGTGGAAAGGGAGCACAGTGTAGAGATTTGAGTCATGGTCATTCATCAGAGTTGGAGGCTTGAATGTATCGCTCTGCGTTGACTGGTTTACATAAGTTATACTGTGTTGTCTCTTAATATAACAATGCTCCTCGAAGATGTGGTCTTCCCACTGTGTTCCAACAGCTCCTGTAAATACAGAAAAGGCATTATACAGTAAAGCATCTAAAATCATATGGGATATTATATGGTACAGGGTTAGTTTCTATTTTAATTTTTTTTTTTTTTTTTTTTTTTAAGAAAATGGTTAATTACAAAAAATCGATTAACTAATTAATTTTAGGATATAAAATGCAGAATTTTGGTTTAGCACTAACACACTTTTAATTGGCATTGTATGGAAGACAAAATACTGACTTTCCAAATTGTGTTAACCAAAATTAGTTAATGAACAACTACTTTTAGGTATTGTTTTGTTAAATGTTGTGATTTGAACAGCAATATGGTGAACTATCCACTGAAAGAAACTGACACTGACTGACTGATATCAGTGCCTTTGTTTTGTCTCAAGATGCTCACCAGTAATGTCATTTCTAAGGCGTGTTACTTTAATGACCTGATTGAACTATGGCCCAATCCTTGCTTAGTTTAAGCCCTGTCTGTAAAACCAGGCCTTAAAGCTGCAGTAGGTAACTTTTGTAAAAATATATTTTTTTACATATTTGTTAAATCTGTCATTATGTCCTGACAGTAGAATATGAGACAGATAATCTGTGAAAAAATCAAGCTCCTCTGGCTCCTCCCAGTGGTCCTATGGCCATTTGCAGAAAGTCATCTGCTACCGGTAAGAAACAACCAGAGGTCCGGTCCGTAACTTTGTTTGTGTTCAAAATGTAGAAAAATGTATATAATAAACGAGTACACCATGAATCTGTTTTCCAAACCGTGTTTTTAGCTTGTCCTGAATCACTAGGGTACATCTATAATAAGTGTTTAAATTCTGACTATTTTAGATTGCTTCGGGGGTACCGCGGCGGAGTAACCCAGTACCTTTGTGATTCTTCATAGACATAAACAGAGAGAAGTAGTTCCGGCTACAATGTTCTTCCGCAAGACGCAAGCAGTTTTGTTTATTAACCGCTAGAGCGTCAAAAGTTCCCTACCACAGCTTTAAGGTACTATACATTTACAGCTGGTAAAATAATCAAATTTCAGATTCAGAATAATTCAAATAATGAGCCGATTCTATAAATATATGTTAAACCAGTGTTCCTTTGTGATTATCATATTTGATAACACTGAAAATATTGCAACAAAATTTTGTTTCATAACACATACATTAATGCTGAATATATATTGAATATTGAATACACTTAAATGCTGAATGAAATGCTGGTTTCTTAAAGATATTTAAGCACACATCATGAGAACTTGGTCGTCTAGACATACTAAAATGATTGTATCATAAGCTGCATTTCAATTAATTGTGCAGACCTAATAGCACGTTAGCCGTGTAAATAACGTTAGTAGATATTCTCACCTTGGTCCGGCCACGTTCGTCGTGTTCTCTTCTTACTTAATGCATGATCATATCCAAGCCAAAGTTCAGGATATGGATTTTCTGTCACTGGTTGTCTGTCCACAAAGTGGAATGAGCATGCATGGATGTTAGGAGGTGGGCATTTTAAATTAAGTGCTGCAAGCCAATGTCTTTTACCGTCATCATCGGATGGCATCTAGTGCAATTTAAATGGTCTTGGGCATTAACATTCTGCTCTTATTGTTGGCTTATGATCATAATACTCTTGATCAAGAAAATTTTTGAGTTTCCTGTAGCTGATGTGACAGCCTTTAGCAGCACAAAATTTCCCAGAGCCTCCGCGATTCACAATTACACTAACTTGACAATTGCTAAACAGAAGTACAAAGCATCCTACAGGAAGTCACTCGCCGCTATGTCGTCCTCCATGGAGAAGCGAGGAAAAAGGTCTATAGTCTGGAAAATATGGTATGCTGAGTTCCAGGCAGGATTTTGAGCCTGTAAATCACAACCACATAAGTCTGCCTCGGACTAGGTTATTTTCCCAGCATAAGTTGCTATAGTGAGTGAGCTTGCGCTATGGTAATTTTGCTTTATGGAACCAAATCAAGTGAAAATAAGTCTGAAATAAGTAAACTGAAATAAGCCTGGCTTATTTGGTAAACTTTTTTTATGAAACAGCCCCAAGGTGGTGGAGCTAATGAGTTGTTGCAAGCTGTGTCCCAAACTGAAGCTCATGGACTCCGAAGGGCGCATCTGAAGAGTGATTGTGTCACAGCATTACAACGTAAGCTGTCCCAATTCAGAATGCACCCTCAAATGCTTACATTTTTTCAATAGTGACTTCAAATGCGCCCTCTGTTTCACAGGAAAATTAAGTGTACATCTGATGGACACTTCACATCCTAACATATGCCAGAATCACTTGCGCGTAGATGATAACAGTGTTTATAGTCAAAGAACATGGTGGGTGATGGTTCTGTTGGGGAAATTGCATTGAAATGTGTTTTCATTTACTCAAATACATAGCAAAAGAGTTAAAAGCCAGTGTTTTTTTTTTTAAACAAACAATAAGATAACCATGGCCAATGGCATTTCCTTTGTTGTGTTTTTGTAGTGCTGTCATTCAAGATATGTCTACAAATGTTTTAAACAGACTTTAGCACTTCAGTATTTTGTAAGCATGTCCTACTTTGTTGTATTTTCTAATGTTAAGATTGCAACCCTGTCTTTATATTTTTCTTAAGTGTTTCCATTTATTCTTGTTTTATTCTGGAGAAAATGAGCCTGCTGGGGAAAGTCTTAAAAAATACAAAGTAAGCAAGTTCATGCACACATTTTTGCTGAAAATCATTGTGCCATTGTTGTTAAAAGGCATGATTTATTTGCACTTAAGATTGGAAGTGGAAGATGGTGGAAAAGCTCAGTGAGGACTTCAAACTACAGAGAGAGACAAAGAGAAAAGCACAGGAGAACAGGGATTTACTGTTTTCTCTTCTTGAGAAAATGCTTAACTAATACATTATTTATTAGCCAATTTCTATTAGGCAAGAGAAAGAAGTGGGAAAAAAATAGGTATATTACAGTTTCTCAGTATCTTTTTTTTTTAAATATCATATTGTCAGTGAAACAACCTAATGTCTGCAGTTTATTGTTGTAATGTAAGTTAAAAATTAAATTAATATGTTGTATACATTATTAATTTTTGTAGTGTAATTTATTTGTAAACTTCAGGGACCCTATTTTAACAATGTAAATGCAATGTGTAAAGAAATCTCATCTTCCATTTTCTTTAAGAGCCAGTTGCGCACGTGCCATGACAGAATTACTACTGTATTTACATGGCGGAATTTGATAAGCACAAAGACAGAACTCTCGATCTCTCTCCAAGATGAAATGGAGCTGCTCGTGTGCTAGCAAATAGAGAGCCTAATTCTGATACATGCGATGACTATCCATTATGACATGTAGGTTTTCAACCTCTTATGTCTATTTCTTGGATATATTAGTCTTTTAAATTGTCTTAGAAACAAAGAAAATGTTGTTTGCTTATTAGACCAATATATACTTTCACGTTTGTAAGTATAATTAAACATAAATTTCATAATGTTTTTTACTTTTAAAACATTCTTTTTTTTTCAGGAAACAAAAATTAAACAAAGGAAAAAAATAAATTACCTCAATTACAGTAGTTGTTGTTTTAGCTGCTGTGACAATAATTTTTCTATTACAAAAATAAGATAATCAGCACTTGCATGATCAAACCAATTTACATTGGCTCAACAAAATATCTTTATTAAACCATAAGGGTCAATTCTTGCACCGCTCTTTTTTAGCCTGTATATGCTCCCACTAAGTCAAATAATGAGAAAGAACCAAATTGCACATCTATGCTGATGATACCCAGATTTACCTAGCCTTATCTCTAAATTACTACAGCCCCATTGACTTCCTCTGCCAATGTATTGGTAAAATGAATAGTTGAAGTTATTGCATTTAGAAACAAAGATGAAGTTTTCATGGTGAATGCATACCTTGACTCTAGGGGTCAAACAACTAAAAACCAAGTCAGGAATCTTGGTGTGTATTATTATTCGAATATGAGCTCGAAAAGAGCCAATTTATAAGCCAATATTTTGATTTTAAAAATAATCTGGATATTAGACCCATTTCCTTTAAACTGCACTTACACAACATTCAATAGCAAAATATCTGCCTGTTCTATGTATGTGGGCTGTATAAACCATTTTCCAGAAGGGATTTATGTTTTAAAAAAAAGCCTTAGATTACAGTCTCAATGACTAAACAATTGCACATCAAAAGTATATAGTTTTTTAATGATCAAAAAACAGTCTTGTTTTAAACATTTAACACTTTTACTTTCTTCCAGTTGAAGCTGGTTTTAACAGTCTCTGTGTGTACTGTAAATAAATTATAATACTAAAGTTAAAGCATTTGCAGAAGTAGTCCCACACTTTGCTGCTACATGATTCACCTTTTCAGCCATCTGTAGGGCAGAAAGAGACAGAGAAATAATAAGCATGTGTATTAATAATATCACCATGTATCATTACTCATGTCATCATTAGAATTATAATAATAATAAACAGGGATCTCCTACATAGGCGAAAATGAGAAATATATATATATATATATATATATATATATATATATATATATATATTTGTCAAGCAATAGGTATTACCTACTTATATTTAACAATATTATTTCAACATTTTCCTGTTATGTCTGTAAAGCTGCTTTGAAACAATATGTAAAAAAAGAAAAAAGAAAAAAAGCGCTTGTTCAGCTCACATTTATTTACATGTCCTCTCTGGTTTAATCATTTCTGATGCACCTACTGTAGTTACTGTAACTACACTATATTTGGTCTCACAGACACATTCACAACGGACCCGTATATCTTCCTCTCTTCTCTTTGTGCAGTCTGAATCAAAACATCGTCTTGCCTACTATTACCGGAAGATTACGGAATCAATTCGAAGTTGAATGGTTAACGTTAGTGTCAATTTTGAGAAGAACCACCTTCAAACAAGTTAATAGCTAGCATTTAAGGGGCCTGCTAAAAAGGAAGCTATATTAGCGTTTGAGTAACGTAACCAGCCTGAATTCACCAAATTGTTCTCTGGACCTGAGGGTAGCCTCTTCTTCCTTGCTTCTCTCTTAATTCTCATCAGCAGGACTAGCGCTATCGTTCGCTTCTTACAATGGGACAGATACATGTTTGCTGCTGACCGAAAGGAGGAACAACAGACTATGAAAGAGCTCCCGCTAAAAGTTTTTAAAACTCTGCCTACGCCATAGCGCAGCGCAGCGCAAATCGCGTTGTATCTGAAGGGCAACGCTGAACCCAGCGTCAAGCGCCTACATACTGCGTCCTGTGTGAAGGGCCCATTACGCGGTCATTATGTGGGAAACACACCGCAATAGAATAAGAATAAGTTAAACGCTAACGTTATAGTTTGACCTCTTATTAACGTTCGTGCTCTTCCACTGATAAACATGGTATTAGCTTTGTGGCTAATCTAATATAGCAATGCATTAGCGGCTGTAAGTGATGTTACAGAATATTTAGAAGTGATAATGATAGGACCGTTGGCTAGAACTACCATACCGTTTTTATATACAGTGTATACAGTGTATGAACTAAATCTACAATCATTTCACTTGACGAACGACAGACTCACCGTCAAAACAGTACATATCCGTGGCTTGGCTGATCACTTTCTTCTGTAGTGAATTTCTGGCGCTGTTTCCAACTCTGGAGCTGCAGAGCTCCCTCTGGTGGGCAAACTATGCAACACTCATAACATGAGTGAAGCATGAGACTCTGTTTCTCATGTTTCATCGGCCGTTATAAACGCTGATGCCGATTTAATTGCAATTAGCTCATGTCGGCCGATAATATCGGCCGGCCGATATATTGGTCGGGCTCTACTAAAAACATTGCAAGAATTAGATGTTTTGTTTCCAGTCAAGACTTGGAGAAACTAGTTCAGATCCAGAACGCTGCTGCCAGGATTCTGACTAGAACCAGAAAATCAGAGAATATCACACCAGTCCTCAGGTCCTTACACTGGCTTCCAGTTACATTTAGGATTGATTTTAAATTACTTTTACTCTGCTATAAATCACTAAATGACCTAGGACCGAAATACATTGCAGATATGTTCACTGACTATAAACCTAACAGACCACTCAGATCATTAGGATAGAGTCAGTTAGAAATAACAGGGGTTCACACAAAACAAGGGGAGTCCGCCTTTAGTTACTATGCTGCCCGCAGCTGGAATCAGCTTCCAGAAGAGATCAGATGTGCTAAAACATTAGTCACTTTTAAATCTAGACTTAAAACTCATCTGTTTAGCTGTGCATTTATTGAATGAGCCCTCTGAGGCAACTTTTGATATAGTTGGAAAAATGTGTTTATATTCTAACATGTTGATACTTTCATTTTCTAAATAATCAGAGGTGCGATGTAAAGAAGTACAGTATATGTGTTAAGTAAATATGATGTTCTACATGTTAGATTTTTTTTTTTTTTTCACAGACAGCAACACTAAAAATATGGTCTTTTACAACACGATGCATTGTTGTAGATTAAACTACCCAACAGCATATTTAGTAGGCAACTTTATTTTTAATAACATATTCAGAAGTAAAGTGCAACATGCACATCAGTGCAGCAGTAAAATTAATGCAAAACCATCCTTACATTTTTTTTCAGTACAATACTGTATACCTTTACACTGTAAAAAACTTAATTGTTTAGAAAACGTTAAAAATAATAATAAAGCAACTTGATGCAGTAAGACGATTGGGTTTTCTCAATAATAGATTTTTAAGGCAAGGCAAGTTTATTTATTTCGTACACAATGGTAATTCAAAGTGCTTAACATAAAAGAAAGTAAAATAATCAAGAAGAAAAATACAATAAAACTTTGGAAATTATTTAAAAATTGAGTTATTTTAAATAAATTAAAACAGTTAAAAATAGAAAATTATTTTACATAGAATACAGTGAATACGTAGAATACAGTGCAATCAGTTCGGACATCGCACAGTGGGATGAGCACTGTTCGGGTGTCACAACTTACATTTCTCTTTCTCTTTCTCTCTCTCTCGAATAGGCAATATTTGAGAAAATGGTTTATCGATTTCTAATCATCAATGTCTACGACAGTTATCGCCCTGATCAGACATATGCTGTGGGATTATCATGCAGTCTGTAATGATATGACGTTAGCAAATATGAACGATTTTTTGCAAACATTTCTTTGAGTAACATGACTGTTAATATGAACTCACAATTGAATGTAACATAAAACAAATGATTACATCAAAATCTGTATTTATGCCAAAAGAGTTTACATTTATGTGTCTTTTTGTTCGTTGTAGCAGCCATGTTGCTGAGATAATTCATACCCCTTCATTTGAAGTGTGGTACCGAAAAATCTTTGTTTGAAGGGCTATCTGGCGAGCTACGTGAACGAACTGTGTTTGAATCAATATGATTGCTACACCATGTTCATTGCTCCCTACTCCCTGAGCAGGGGTTTACTTCACTTTGAAACATTGACTGGAATTGCAAAGCGCCGATGTAGCCTATTGTAGTGAAGTTGTCTCTGGTATTCTGGTCTGTGAGCATAAATGCGTTCTGGGGGCTTCGCTTTGGACAGCGCAATCAGGCCAAATTTAGCATTTTCCAAGATCTCCTATTGCACCTTTAAAGAAAATTTTGAGTTTCCCACTCATAATTATGACTTTGTGTTGGGGTTTCACGGCTTTCAACTTGTAAATACGATCTATCGGACAGGACTTGAATGCAACATTAGTGTAAATAGACACTCCGGGTGATTTTTTTTGTTACTATTTAAACAAAAAACACCCACACTTCCACGCGGCTACGGACACAGCCATAGACATAAATGGAGTGGTGGAATGATGTCCCTTAGTAGGCAAAAACTCGGAAGGCAGCGCTAGTGGAGTGAAAGGTTGTGACAATTATAGTGGCCCACGGCTGAAGGGGTCCCCCTGCCGATTTCAACTGACTATCCAAGACCAGCATAAAAAGACAGCCTTTCACGTCTTCACGAAAGCTTATCATTACACGTGTTTTAAATCTTGCTAATTTAAACATTTAATACAGTACATTCAAACACAAGATGTGGAAAAACTCAACTGAGAGTTTGCTTGCCGAGAGCCGCGCAAACACCAAACCAAAAACTTATTTCCGAAGCATGACAGGCTAGAGGACGCAGTGTCTTGTTCCCTACTCAGGGAATTATGGTTACATACATAACCTGAGACAGTTTTTCCAACATTATACCTGTGAAAGTGCACTGGAACGGCAGTCAAACCCGTAAGTTCCCACCCGTGAACTCGTACTATATCGATCCCATTTTCCGGGGACTTGTCCAGGCAGATCTCCTTACTGTACCAGTCAGTGGTTCTTGAAAATTTTTTGACTACTGGACCCCCCATAATATTTCGGGACATATGTATATAGGTTTAATTTGTTTATTTGTGCTATTTACACAACAGGGCCCACGGGTACAACCTGTGCCCCACAAACCCAAGGCTACGGCCCTGCCATAAGGTAAACATTACGATTATTCTATATAAACACCACATTTACCAGCTTAATCACAGTGAAAGTGAAACTTTAACGATGCATAGTGCTTAAAGCCATGTTAAATTTAAATGTTTAAGGCAACGTGAAGCTGTTAGAAAGTATATGAGGATTTCCTAGAAGCAATGATAAAATAACATTTTGTGTACCCAACCTTAAAAAGCTGAAATGTGGTACTTTATTCGTTATTCAAGTTTAATCTTACCATATCCATAAACTCGCTCACTCTGCTTTTATTTAATAGATTAAATGCAATAGAATGTTATTGGATAATATGTAGAGACGTTTTTAATTAAAATATTTATATTAATCAAGGCTTTATTGACTTTTAATCCACTTTATTTGGAAATGTACAGCAATATGTGCTTTCATATGTCTTTTCATGATTATTTATTTTTTTCATTATATAATTTATTATTAATGTCTTATTTCAGTTTTAGTTTGGCTGTAGATTTGTATACTGCCCTACAAAGACAAAAAACAACAACAACAACAACAACAAAAAAAACCTTAAAGGGGCCATATGATGTTGCTAAAAATAACATTATTTTGTGTATTTGGTGTAATGAAATGTGTTTTTGTGGTTTAAGTTTCAAAACCACATTATTTTCCACATAATGTACATTACTGTTTCTCCTCTATGCCCCATGTTCTGAAATGCGTAAATTTTTACAAGGCTCATCATTCTGAAAAGCAAAGTGTGGTCTGACTGGGCAGCTATCCAGTGCATTGTGATTGGCCAAATGTTACAAGCATTTGACGAAAATGTTACATCCCTCAACATATACTGTTATGGCGTGTCCCGGTCAGAACACCGGCATAACAGTACAAAAACAATAAAACCCATTACAAATTATCCCTGATATGATACACTTCCGAGCCTCATCTGTGCCAAATATGGCACATATGGCTGAGTTCTGGCAGTGGTGGCAGAGGTTATTTGGGCCAGATTTGGCCCACAGACATCAAGCTGGTTTTTGTGTCAGTTCTGGCATGTTGTTTGTGGCCCATGTGTGACAAAATGGTTTAAGGTTGAGTTCTGGCTTGCTGTTTGTGGGTCAGATGTGGCCCATGTGTGAGAAACCGGTTTTAGGTTGAGTTATGGCTTGTTGTGTGTGGGTCTGACATGGCCTACACCAGGTGACCAGATGTGCCATTTTCCGGGGACTTGTCCAGGCAGATCACCTTACTGTACCAGTCAGTGGTTCTCAAACTTTTTTGAGTACTGGATTATATATTATATATATGCATATGTGACCAATCATGGAAAGTAGGGACACAAGTCGGTTCTGGGGCATTTTGAGTTATTCACAGATTCTGAGATAATCTTTAATCTTTCAAATGTGGCCATCATTTTTAATGTTATTATTTTAATTTTTATGCAAACAAAAAGTACATATTGATGCTAATTTTATTTGTTATTTGCTGGTTTTCTACATAAAACTTGGTTAATTGATTTCATTGTGTAGCATTAGGACTTTTTTAACAGGATTCTGTGATAATCGATGAGCTAGCTAATAACAATAGGTAGATATGGGAAGGTCTAAACATGGACTAAACATGAGATAACGTGTGTTCTTAGAATGAACACAAAACGACAAACTTTGATGTTTATGGAAACTCACCCCATAAGAAACAGAAAAGTATTCTTGTAGATCCGAAGTTTGCACTGTGCATCTGTTTGCCTCTAAATGTTATAGATTTACCCCATTTCTCTGTCTTTATCCCCATCAAATGTTACTATCGATATAGCCTCTGATATCTTACGGTCCAACTCGTCTGACGCCAGTCCAATACATTCTTCCTCGTCGTCATCTTCGCTCAGTTGTAGATTAGGGATATTATACAGTCTTATTATGCCGCTTTCATCGTCGCTCAGATCGTCTTCAGAATCAGTGAGCGCTTGTTTATAAGCATCCAGCTTGTCGAAGAAGTACTTCAAAGCATTTTCAGTGTAACGGCCATGGTTCAGCTCGTCTGCGTTCATCTCCATTAATATGACACCCCTAAATCATATTTTTAAAATTAAAAAGGGGATGTTAAACTACATAATCATAGAAAATTATGCAAATGTGTTTACTAATGAAAGGTTAGCTTGGAATAGCAATTGTCTCTCTTCAAGGCAAAAATCTCCACCATCAAAATAAATTTGGTTCCTCTGCTTAATTTTCTTTGTTCTATGCTGCTGCTTTCCCCATCGAAAATACATTTTGGTACAAAAATAGCAAAAACTACGATTTTATTCAGCATTGTTTTCTCTTCTACGTCTGTTGTGAGCATGTTCAAAGCATTGCAGTTTAGTTATATCTGGTTCGCGAACTAATCACTCGATGTAACCGGATCTTCTTAGCCAGTTCACCAAATTATAGTGAATCATTTGAAACTGTTCACGTCTCCAATAAGCATTAATCTAGATATGACTTAAGCTGTTAACTTTTTTAACGTGGCTGACACTCCCTCCGAGTTAAAACAAACCAATATCCCAGAGTAATTAATTTACACAAACAGTACACTGACTGAACTGCTGTGAAGAGAGACCTAAAGATGAACACCGAGCCGAGCCAGATAACGAATGAAAGATTGACTCATTCTTGAGTTTTTTCTTTGTTATTTAAAGAGCGTGTTAGTATAGGTGGGTCTGCAGCGTGCGTACACGCTGCTTATTAAACACAGGGATGCACAGCAGCACACAAACATTCCAAATATTAAAAATTAAAGGTTTGCAATGCATAAGAATTTTTTGTAGGCTAATGTAATAATAAAAACTCCATAACTACGGGAAGAACGAGGCGGGAACCTGGCGGACAATCAAATAAAGACTTTAATAACAAAATAAACCCAAAACAGCGCAACAGCCCCTCGAGGACGACTGTCGCGCACAAATAAAAAGCAAACACAACTAAAATCCAGGGCTGATCCTCTCTCGTCCTTCACTGTCGTCGCTCCAGTTTTATATCCTTCCATCTCCTCTGTGGGACTCGCCCGTTCCCACGACTCTCTGCCCTGCCCCACTCGTCACAGCTAATTATATATATATATATATATGTCATAATGGATAGTCATCGCATGTATCAGAATTAAGCTATCTACTTGCTCACACACGAGCAGTTCCATTTCATCTCTGAGACACGTTCTGTCATTGCGCTTGCCAAATTCCGCCATGTAAAAAGCAAATCCGTCATGGCACGAGCGCAACTGACTCATATATTGGATGGAAAATGAGACTCTGGTTGGTTTATTGCACATTACGCCCAAAAAACACCCATTACTCATTAAGAGAACACATCCATGCACAAGGATGCGGCAACCATTTGCCCATCGTTAAAATAGCAAAAGTGGATTTGGATACGCCCTGAGTCCACCTGCGCTGTGTGCTTTACATTTTGCGTTTAGATCGTTAAAATAGGGCCCTTGATCTGCCTCATGACCAGCCTCTCAAAGCACTTCATGATGATCGTGTGATTGCAAGGGATGGTGAGTAGTACCTATACTGCACCTTGTGTCAAGATGATTTACGACTTTGACCTTTGACCTTTTGACAGGTTGAACTTCCGGTGACCTTATGATGGATGGGTTGAACTTTCCATTTGAGTTCATGGGTTAACCTAATGACCCCCTCCCATGCATCGATCATGTGGTTTTGACAGAAGCTTTTACCCTATTGACCTAGTTAGTCCTAAATCATAGTTTTTAACAGGCAGTTTTACGGTATATGAACCCTCCCATGCATCGATCATGTGGTTTTGACAGATGTTTTTTGCCGGTTGTTTGAACTTTGTCCCAGTTAGGTTGTTTGAACTTTGTCCCAGTTAAGTTGTTCGAACTTTGTCCCAGTTATATGGTTATGTGTGTGTGTGTGGTTATGTGTGTGCGTGTGCGGTCTGACACCAATCCCATTTATATACTGCTCAGGAATGTAATGGGAGTGGGTGTCAGACAGTTATTTCACATTTATATATAAAACATTCTATAATTTATATAATTTATATAATTAATTATCATGCTAAAGTTGAAAACATGCCATTCTTTATATTCTATCCTTTATATAATATACATAATCTAAAGCAATTAAAGGTTAAAAAAACATTTCAGTTATTTCACATTTATATATAAAACATCATATCCTTTATATAATTTATATAATATATATATAATCTAAAACAATTTAACTGAGGTTGAAAAAAACAGTTCAGTTATTTCCATTCATATGTAAAACATCCTATCCTTTATATAATTTATATAATTTATATAATATAATTAATTATCATGCTAAAGTTGAAAACATGCCGTTCTTTATATTCTATAATTTATATAATATACATAATCTGAAGCAATTTAACTAAGGTTGAAAAACATTCTGTTCTTTAAAAGAATATAAAAAGCTTACTAAAACCAATTGGATTACCTTAGAGAACCCAAGCTCGCAGCTCCATCTATTGGACTCTCTCTGAATGAGTTTAACCCTTGGCTCGAGACATACGGAGCGGGGGTGTCAGACAGAGAGAGCCCGCGTGCCCAACTGTCTGACATACCCCCTCCTTTTCATACCACAGTACAACAGAGCTAAAGTTGAAAAACATTCCGTTCTTTATATTCTATCCTTTATATAATTTATATAATCTAAAGCAATTTAACTAAGGTTGAAAAACATTCTGTTCTTTTAAAAGGTTATAAATGAAACCATTATAAAAAATATACTGAAACAACTGTTTCACAAAATCCATACTACATTTTTTAGAGAGCAGAAAGGAGTTGTTTTCACATAACCTTTCTGACCCTCGGTGGTCCAAAAATCAGTCTCTGTGTCTGTGTTTGCACGCCACAGTTCACTCTCATCTGAATTTACTACACAATCATAATATCTTTAAAGATGTTGTTAATTAAAACCATCGTATCTCATGCAGGAGTAGCATGCTTTTGACAGTTTTCTGATGGTTCCATCTATGAATTACGGTTGGTCAGCCCCTAGCACCTCTCGTGCCCACAAATTTATGATATTTTTTTAATTTATAACACCGATTTCTTTCACACGTTCAGCTTTATAAATGCAATTTGATGTGTTTCAAAGCATCACTTGAACCAAAAACTTTCTCGGACGAGTCTCAAAGACAATCACTTGAACCAAAAAGCTTTCTCGGACGACTCTCCAAGACAATGGATAAAAGTGAGTATTTTATAATTTCATGTTATATGATGGTAGTGATATTTAAATACTATTAATTGATCAAAGTACGTTATGCTATTTTTACAGTCTACGATGTCTTTAAACCATATTACATTTAATTCCTGTAATTTTCTTAAAGTTATGCTGTTTTATTTTATCCGGTGATAGAGATATTTTAAGTACTCTGTTAATTGATCAAATTATGTTATGCTATTTTTTTTACAGTGTATGATGTTATAGTGTCTTCCCTTGCGAAAAATAACCATGGTTTTATTATAGTAAAACTGTAGTAACCCATGGTTTTTTGGCGTGTTGACTACCATTTGTATAACCACAGATTTACTACAAATACCATGGTTAAACTATGGTTAATTTAGCAAAACCATGGTTAATTTGTGGTTACCATGGTTTAACTATAGTAACCATGTTTTTTTGGTTTTATTTGTACTAAAACCATGGTTAATTTTCATAAGGGTTTAAACCATATTAAATTTCATTCCTGTAATAAAACATGCATCTGTATTTTATCTGCTGCTTTATTTTATCTGCTGATAGAGATATTTTAACACTATATTCATAAAATATGTTTTATTTGACTTAATATCGATGCATCGATTGTCCCAATTCATCCCCAGACAGTTGTGTATGAAAAAATACTTTTATTTTGAAAAGACGACAACGTCCTGTTGAAAATACTTTTATTTTGAAAAGACGACGACATCCTGTTGACATGTGCTTAGCTTCCCGTGCTACAACTCAGTAGCACTCAGGATTTCAGAAAAACAATTCTGGGTCCGTTAAATCAACGTTTTGCCGTTATCCGTTTGTCATCTATGAACACGACATCACAGGGCTGTAAGTGCTCCCAGTTAGGAATGCACGGTTCTAGCTTAGCACCATTTTCCCTGGTGAGTCTGGGTGAAATGACACCGTGTTAAAGTGAAAATTGCGCCATCTACTGCAGTTTAATGTTATGACACACTGTTATAGTGAAAATTGTGCCATCTGCTGGCGGTTTAATGTTATGACACACTGTTATAGTGAAAATGCGCCATTCTGCTGGCGGTTTAATATTATGACATCATGATTTCTTTGTCACAGTCTGTCTCTGTGTGTGTGTGTGTGCTCCATTAAACTAGCAAATAAAAACCCTCTCCATGTGTTTTAAATCATAACAGGTTTTTTTTTTTTTTATCTCAGGTTCAAATATTGAGCAGCAAGCCTTTGACGGTATTAATACATGTAAAGTACGTATTAACTATTCTTTTTATAAATTTTTATATAAAAGTTTTTTTTTTTTTTTTTCACAGTGGCCGCGATTGATCCAGACACCACAGCCGATGGTAAAACAAGATCCATCTCCAACAGTTTTTATGAGAAATCAAAATTTTTGATTTATTTTATGTTTATGAGAAAATCTAATTTTATTTTTAGATTTCATACAATTTATCACCCAACCCGGCTTCCAGACAGTTATCGATCTCACGCAAGATGGTGACAAAGATCCCACCGTCAACGTAACAGACAAACCTCACATTCTACCTGATTCCACTCTGCCGCACGTCGAGAATCCAATAGGATCCAGCGGCGAACCACTTCCTGGACCCAGCGGCGAACCAGCAAGAAAGAAGCCTAGAAAAATGAATCGTCCCACCTCTCCGGTAAGCCTTGGACCAGGAGACGAACCACCAAGAAAGACTTATCGTTTTACAGCGGTGGTCCGACCTGAACCGAACGGCGAACTACCAAGAAAGGCTTATCGTTTTACCCCGTCGATCAGTCCTGAGAGCTCTCCAGAGAGTAAAACCCTTTGTCTGACACCACCGAACAGTCCTGAGACCGAGCTGTTTTATGGTAATGACTATCTACATTATTTGCATTTAAACTCCGGCGTCACGCCATTAAGATTTTTTATTTTTACACCCAGCAGACTCGAGTAGAAGCCATAAGGATGACGTGAATACCTGGGGTACGTCTCAAATCGATGCTTGGGACCAGAGTTCTTGGACGAGCGAACGTGACGAGGTGTCAACCACCAACATGGGTCAAACACCATATCCTTCTCGCTCACCGTCGTCGGAAGTAGTAGAAGTGGAAGAAGTGTCTGCGCCTCAACCGGTTGATGAACCATTCGATGATCTGCCTCCGACTCATAGGCCAATTAATTCAATAGAATCATTTGGTCAAGAGTTTCGCGACGCGCAGGTTGACAAAAAAATGGAGGGGTCAGATGACTTACGTCAATCAGACCAATCCTCCACAGAGCTGACGCCGGACGAGATCGAAATGCTAAGTATACTGTCGGAATCTTTAGAACAGTATTTGTTTAATATAGAATCCCCTGCTATTTTGGATCTTTTTGAATTAGCCGTAAATCCAAATATGAATTTGTTTGATCCTCTGCTAAGCCTAGACAACGATCCCATTGTACAACACGGCAAAAAAATACTCTCACATTACAAAACAAATCAGTTGGAAAAAGGTTTGTATATCATTTCAAAGAAAATTGAAAACATTGTTTAGTTGTATGATTGCTGGCAAACTTTGTACGATGATTTACTTCAATTGTATGACATTAAATTTATACAAGGAATACCCCAGAGTCTGAATGATGATGATTTACTGCCTGTTACCACCGCTACCCTTCTCGTGGTCGACGATCTGATGGAGCAAGCTTGCGCTAACGTTGAACTGCAGCGCGTGTTCACTCAATACTGCCACCATCGTAATCTCAGTTCTATTTACATAGTGCAAAATTTATTTGCGCAGGGAAAGTCGAGCCGAACCATCAGCTTAAACGCCAATTATATGATCCTCGGTACATCCATCAAGTGGCGATGCTAGGTCTTCAAATGTTCCCCCGGAAACACAAAATACTTTATGGAGTGTTATCACGACGCGGTCGACCGACCTTTCGGCTATAAAATGATAGACTATAAAGCAAAAACTCCGGAGCAGTACCGTCTCAGAACAGGATTGCTTTCAGACTGTCAAGTGGTTTATATCCTGAAAAAAAGAAGAGCGTGATAACCATGTCTACCAGACTTTGTAAGCATCTGCCGGTGTTAAAACTGCTACTTAAAGCCACTCCTAAATCGGCGTCCGACGAATTCATTTAAGCGCTCTGCGAAGTGTCTCTAAACAACCTCTATGGCGTCATTCCAATCAACAGGCAACAGTACCAAAAACTGAAAAAGGGAAAAGTGGATATTAAATTTGTAGCCAATAAAAAAATTGCCATAGCGGCCAAGAAACGAGTCTTTAACCAGAAGGGAGGGTTCTTGTTACCGCTCCTAAGCATCGCCGTGCTGTTTCTCACGAGCTTGATAGCAAATCGTTAGGATGGAGTATGCCGAAAAGATGTATTTAGTCCCTCACCATCAGCTGGATAAGCTCAAGAGTGAAAATGCTTGCGAGAACATTCAACAGACCGTGGAGAGTGATTTGGATGCCGCCATAAGAAATATTTTACGCCGCACCGATTTGAATTCTTACGAAAAGGTCAAACTTTACAGCCATACCCTGAGCAGGTTTTTGACCATCGTTAAACAAGGGGATCGTGAGAGCAGTGTTTTAATGCTTTCGTTACCCGATCTTGATCCCGGTCATAAAGACGAATCGCTGACTGCCGCTAACGTTGAAGACGGTAAAGCTGAGGAGGCTGTCGTCAACGAAGTTCTGAAGAATGTGCCATCGAGAAGCGTGAAAAACAGCAGATACATATTAGACAAGATGTTTAAAGCTAAAGCACTAAGCTCATGGAACGAATCTGGGGAGTTTGTGTTCAGGCGTAAAGCCGTACAAGGTTCGCACATGATCAATTTGTTAAAAAATGTTATGGCCCCGCAAAACGTTAGGGATGACCGGAGACCTCCAGGATGGGTCAGAGTTACTACGCGCCTTTGCCGGATAAAACATCCCTTTTTCTACGGTGCCGAATCAACAGGTCAGACGCACGATTAACTCTCTAAGGAGTAAACCAGTAGACCCTGCATCACCTCCTGATAGACCTTATGAAAAAAAAGACCCAGAGATATTCACCTCGCTTGGCTCCGCAGTTCGGAGACTCGGCTCTAAAGAGTAAACATGTAGAACCCCCATCACCGCCTGTTAGACCTGTTTGGAAACGCGAGAGCCGGCGGGTATGGAGAATGATTTTGGACAGACCCTATCGATGGGGTACTTGCCCGTGGTCGAGAGCAGCATCTGGGCGTGAGCCAGTCTCACCGGGGGCGATACGGAAACTTTTTTGACAAATAGGGACGCTGCCGTTATATGTAATTTGTAAGCTCACCAAGTTTGTCGTCGGACCTCATCAAACAGAATTCATCCTTTGCCCGTATAAACCGTAATTTTAAATCCAAGCCAATTAATTAAAAGTTTCTCTTGAAAGAATATATCGCTGTTTATGGGGCAAGCAGTTCCACCTCACTGCTTCGGCTGGTGTAGAGCAATCTCTTTGTAAACCCCTCGTTACGGCCTGCGGGGTCATGTACATCCATGTTTTCACAGGTCAAAGTAATCCTCTGCAACCGCCTGATATCTCAGAGCTCCGGAACTCATCCGTATCACTGCATCATCGAAAGTCTGCTCAAATACGGTAAAGATACGCTGTAAACTATTTTCACCACCGGGCTGTTTCACAAAGACACAGCCCGGTGGTGAAAATAGTTTACAGCGTATCTTTACCGTATTTGAGCAGACTTTCGATGATGCAGCGATACGGATGAGTTCCGGAGCTCTGAGATATCAGGCGGTTGCAGAGGATTACTTTGACCTGTGAAAACATGCTAGCTGCCAGGTAATCTATCGGCCCCACCTTTGCCGGGTGGGCAATAACTGCTCCGTCAGACCCCGTGATTTTCACCCGTAGATAGAGCATCATGTTATTAAGATCCAAATAATCATCCCTGTTGACGGTGATAAAAAACTCCAATGGTGCAGAGTCCGATATGGCCTATAATGGGGCTAATTCTAAATAGCCAATTTTCTCAATAACAGTCTGCATCGGTCTGCATAACGGTCTGCATAACCCCTCCCCCGGCATAACCCGGCAAATCCCTGCCGGCCTGATTTCAGCGGTCTCTCCGGGTCTATAATAAACCATTTTTTGGTTTAAAGTGTAGTTTTACGATGACTTTGCTGTAAGAAAATGGTACTTGGTGGTTTTGATCATCCTTCAACTCGATGGTGATGTCGGTGATGTGATCCTTGCTGATCGATGCGTAATGCGGGGTGTCGTATCTAACAATGACCGAGTAGTTGCTTTTACCCGATATATGTACGCATCTCAAAAAAGGGAGACGTAAGAATCACCGACCGCTTGATATTGGATAATTTCTGTGTAGACGTACATCGTGTAGAACCCCCCGTTGATATCACATTGATGAGGTGCGTACATGACGGCGTTTACGGTAAAATCTGTTTTTTTATGATAGTTTAAACCTCCAAGAGGTTTTAGCGTCGTTCCTAAAATAGTGGCTAGTCTCCCGCGAAAACTCACTGAAATGTTGGGTTTAGCAGTCAGAATCAGCTTGTTTTTTAATTCGTACAAATTTGTACGAATGTTTGCGTAGTACCCACCGCTTATGTGTAATTTCGTAATTACAATAAAACAATATACGAGTCTTTGGAGGTCTTGCTATCCGGGGGTTCCTGGGCCGTATGTAGAATGAAATGACGTCTTCGTCATCAAAGTTGTACCAACTTCTAGGATATTCGATTTCGGCGAGTCCGACTTCCCATTGCCTTTCAAGTCTATAGCTTTTGCTAACCTGGTCGTATAGGAGGATATGCTATATCGATAAACCGATGACGATGCATTGCACGGCAACGTGACGTAGAAACCCGTGATCATCCATGGCGGTCCTTCGTTAAACGTCGGGGTGTTTTAAGTCCAGCAGTTTTTTTTTATCTATGTAACTATTAAATTTTGAAGGCCACCCTAGCCATTTCACCCAAACAAGCGGAGATTTCCTTTGTTATTTCTGACCTAAAATCTTTTCCACCTTAAAAGATTTGTTTTTACTCACAATTATTTTTTGCAGCTCTTTTTCGTAAAAAAAAACCCTCGATGACATTGCCGTCATAATTGGTGAGTCTGTAGACCAGGGGTTGATGCGGAATACGCAAGGATACGGTGAAAAATTCCTCCGTGTAGTTCTGCTCATAACCTTTGGCGAACGACCTGTTTTATCATTACAATTGGTGGATCATTACCGTCAACACATTTGTCCGTCATATAGTCCCATGAGCTAGCCAGTGCTCTTATATACGCCATATTTTTCTTGAGATTTGCCTCGCGCACAGTATCGTGACACAGGGTATCGGGTTGGGATGCGTCCATAATAATCTTGCTCATGAGATTGGTCATCTGGTCTCTGTAATGCTTTTTAAACAATAATTCCGTACACCACTTTAGGCTACAGGCTGCACCCATGTTGGAGGTGGTTTGGTCACTGGCCATTCGCGTTGGGGAGATTTTCCCAGAGATCAATGACGTCGCTGACTATTTCCTTGCAGGGTTTGTCCAGAAGTCTCGCCCTGATTTCTTCCACCTTGGCGACGATGAATGGTTCATCTTTTAATTCGCGCAGATTAGTCTCGACTGTTCCTTGAATACGATGGGGTTGAGATTTTAACCCGCACCGCTCCAGGAGGGTAGTGATGATGGAATGAAAAGAGGGTTTAAACAGCTTGCCTGAAAGTTCGTCAAAGTGTGTGTCGAAGTAGTAGTTGGGAGGGTCAAACAGACAGGAATGTTGTAGCTGGCTAGGATGGTTAATCGCACAATCCTTCTGCTTGTTGTTGATGAGAGGTTGCAGCAAAACCACGGTCACTGCTTTTATGATTTTGAATCCGACGTTGCTGAAACATCCGTCTGTGGCGTCGAAACCAGGATTAGAATGAGGAAGGGTTTGGTCGAACATACGCCGGGGGTCTGAAGAATTGAAGTGTTCTTCAATCTACTGATTGTGTGTAAGTTTGGCCTGGCAGATACCCTTCCTGAGGTTGGCTCTGGCTGAGCTCTAAGCCTCCCGGTCTCCAGACCTGAAGGCTGCATCTCTTGCTTTGAGCAGGAGGCGAACCTCTCTGTTCATCCAGGGCTTCTGATTGGGGATTTTTTTTTTTTGTGTGTGTGTGTGTGGTCACTCTGCTCAAACATCTGTTGATGTGTTCCAGGACAGAGTTGGTGTAATTGTCAATGTTGATCTGAGAGTCAGTGGTGGCCTGGGCAGCAAACTCACTCCAGTCTGTGTGCTGGAATTGATGTTGAAGAGTGGAGTCAGCACCTTCCAGCCAGATTTTAACAGTCCTTATTGTAGGTTTCGCACATTTGATAAACGGGGTATATTTGGGGAGCAGGAACAAAGAGAGGTGGTCAGACTGACCCAGATGGGGGAGGGGTGTGACTTTGTTGGCATCAGTCACATTAGTATAAACGTGGTCCAGTGTTTTATGTCCCCTTGTAGTGCAGGAGACATTTTGATGAAATTTAGGGAGAACCGATCTTAAAGTTCAGTGATTGAAGTCCCCAGCAACAATAAAGTATCCATCCGGGTTCAGGGTTTGTAATTTGCTAATAGCAGCACAAAGTTATTTCATAGCCACGTTAGCATTGGCGTCTGGAGGTACATGTGACGAGTGGGGCGGGGCAGAGAGTCGTGGGAACGGGCGAGGCAGGTGGAGTGATTGGAGATGAGCGACACCTGCTTGACCCACCAGTCTCGAGTCCCACGGAGGAGATGGAAGGATATAAAACTGGAGCGACGACAGTTAAGGACGAGAGAGGACCAGGCCTGGATTTTAGTTGTGTTTACTTTTTATTTGTGCGCATCAGTCGTCCGTGAGGGGCTGATGCGCTGTTTTGTGTTTATTTTGTAATTAAAGTTTGATTTGATTGTCTGCCGGTTCCCGCCTCCTTCTTCCCGATGATTAGGAAGTTTTAATTTGTTACAGTACATAAACTGCAGCAGCAACAATGCAAGTAAACTCACGTGGTAGATAGAATGGCCTGCACTTGATAATCAGGAACTCCAGATCAGCAGAGGAGTAGGTATCAACAATCACAGAGTCTGTACACCATGATTTGTTAACATAAATGCATACTCCACCACCTTTGTTTTTACCAGAGGTTGCTCCTACTCTGTCAGCCCTGAAGAAAGAGCGTCCATCCATATGCACGTTACATATACACGGATCATAGTTGATCGTAAATTTTGCCTATTCAAACGTTTTAAACCATTTGCGCGCATTCAGAGCTTGCTCGCATTGATTCAAAGCATGCGCTGAGAGCAGCGTTTCAGACAATGCACTTATTAATTCCTCTTTCATGTATCCTTGCGTCTGAATGAAGACATACAGAATCAGATCAAAATAATTGTCTCTGCAAGTATTATCATAAACACAGTCGGTTATGTCTTAAGTGAACGTATACAGTGGATAAAGAAATGTCCTGTGCATTATTATATTGGATCTGTCCCATCAGTCTTAAAGGGGCAGCAGCCTTTAAATGCCTGTTGTCTCATTAGTGGCACCTGCAGTCAGAGAGTGACATTTGTGTCTCATTTACAAACGTAAAATCGGTAAAAGGTAAAATTAAGTTTTTACTGTTTCTGTTCTGTTTTTAATTTTTGTAATTATACATTCCAAATAACATTTATTTAGCATTCTTTTTTTTTTGATAGTAATGCAAATGGTTTCCTCTGATTTAAAATAAAGCACAGACAATTTTTTGTTTAGATATTTCTTTTAGTTGTATTATTTTTTTATTTGATTTAGGATGTTTTAAAATTTAAAGTTAGTTTTATTATTTAACATTTCAATTTCACAAAGAAATATGCAGCTTTTTGTCTGAAAAATAATAAAAGGACACATTTTAATTTATAATTTTCTTAAATCTAATTTTGTAAAAAATATATAAATATATACATACATTTTAAGAAAATTGTATGGTGTAATCTGTATCGTGAATTTTATCTCATTGTAAGTTTAATGAATCATCACATCCCAATATGATACTAGTTTTTGCTGATCATATTGATTTGTCCACAGTAAAATTCAGCCAATGTATTTTTTTTTTATTTTGGGCTAGTTAAATTCATTTTGGGCTACCAATACCTGAAGAATGCCTGCCCAAGGGGCTACCAGGGATTTTGAAATTTTGTACTTTAATTACGACATTGCTTGCGACCGTTGGAAATGAGCCATGTCAATTTTGACCAAGTTGACCAAGTTATTTGAACAAGTTTGGACCATTCATTAAACAAATCTATTGTATAACTTGGACAACTGTGCAGGTTGTTTTGGTTACATTTAATATGTGTTTGGTGTGTCTGAATTAGTTTTGAGGCTTATAATGCTACATGAAACAGCAAAAAATCCAATTAATTGTATTTAAACTGAATTTAAATTGATTGGAAAATTTAAATTACATACAATTTTTTGTTGTTGATAGAACTTCTATGGAAAATTGATGTTCTTAAAAATAAAATGCAAATAAAACACAAATCTTATGGCTGGTAGATGTCGGAAAGTATAAAAACAAGACATTAAGTTAATATGTTCCTTTGTGTTACAAAGCTTAACTATTTCAAAGTATTCTAAAGTATTTAGATTAAGTTACTAAACCTGAGTAATCTAACGAAATACATTACTGATTACTTTTTAAAGCTTGTATTTTGTAATCTGTAGTGAAATACATTTCAAAAGTAACCTTCCAAGCCCTGTATATATATATATATATATATATATATATATATATATATATATATATATATATATATATATACAGGGCCTGTTTCACACCAATGTTTAAGTTTTTTCAAGTTTGTAGTTGTCAAGGTACAGAAACCAAATAATTAAATGTAAAATAGCACTGGATTGTCTTAAATGTAAAAATGAAATATACAATCAAACCTACATTTATTCAGACACCTTCAACATTTCTCACATTATACAGTTTTGATATATATATATATATATATATAAAAATTATACCTGGTGTCCTTTCATTTTCTTGGATAAACATTACAGCAGCTAGTAGCTAAATTAGGCGCGGCCACTTTAAGAGACGATGAATGCATCCAATATAATACACATCCCATTTTTTCCCTCAACTGTTTACTTTCACTTAAGAAATAACGGACAGTTTTTTCGAGCATAATTTCCAAGGTGGATATTTTGACATATTTTGTATGTATTTGTCGCCATGAGAGCAAAAATAAGCAAATTCGATGTTCAAGTGTTTTGAGACGCCTTTCTCTTCAAAGAAGAGATTTCGGTTCAGTGTCGCTGTGTGTGATACCCGGCTCTCTCTCTCTCTCTCTCTCTCTCTCTCTCTCATGCACACCGAACACCAGTAACCAGCTACTCCGTTCAGCTTTTCTGCGTCTTGTGTTTGGATGCTTTTATGTTTAAATCAACAAGCAGTAAGGCGTAAAAACATGTGCTTTCATGACGATGCGCAGCAGTGGCCCGTCAGCTGTCCTGAGCATCTTTTTAGGCTGACCTCAGACAGTCGGTTATATAAAATATCAAGGTGAAAGTCATCATAGCTTGCTTAGTATAGACCCAGCTCCCAACCCAACTTTGAGAATAGATTAACGGCGATATTTTTTTTATCGCCCGATAAGAGTCTCGCGATAACCCGAAAACGGCCCACCACTAATATATATATATATATATATATATATATATATATATATATATATATATATATATATATATATTAGGGTTGAACCCGAATAGTCGACAAATCAATGCTTTGATTCGAGGAGCCTGATTCGACTACCAGTCTAACAGTCGGATATTCACGGGGTGTTACTGATTATTCCATTTTGAATATATGGGGGAGCTCAAATGTCTGATTTCACATAGAACTAATGGTTTTATCCCAATAAGTTAATATACAGCTTATTATGATAAAGCTGTAAGAATCTGAAAAGAAAGAAGCTTAAAATTAATATTTTTAAATATTTTTAATACCCCTATAGATTTATGTTTCACTTTCCATAATCCGTGATCGACAGAGGAGCATTGGCAGCAGGGATTTAAAACTTTACCAAGACTCAAACTGACACAGGTAGAGACTGGATTTTTTTCAAACAGGTAGGGTACAAGTGATTTCAAAACCTTTCAGCCGGTGTATATATATATTGTGGATATATTATTTACCTGATATAAGATGCATTTGGTTTTGAGTCAATCTCTTCATTGTAGTAATACAGTGATATCTCTTCAGCGCACAGCGCAAGCAGGTCACACTACAATACAGAATATTAATAACTATAATTGGACCAGTTATAGAGATACTATTATGATGAGAAGACCATTATACTAAAACGCTATGAATTTTTACAGTTTAGCTGCTATGTTTCTGCACATTTTTTCATGAAGAATGCGTCCACAAAAAGAGTTCGCATTCAGAGCCCCGCAGATATGTTCATGTGCATTCGGGCCCTTTTTGCAAATAGCATTTAATATTAACATCATGTTGTCTAAATAACAAAGCCTATTCTATATGAAATTATAAGTTGAATCCCATTTAAAAACTTGCTCTCAGATGCGTCACTCTACTGGTCATCTTCAGCACACATAGCTCAAAACAGAAATGCAGAACATGCTAACGTTATAATGAGAGCACGATTGTAAAAAAAAAAAAAAAAAAAATAAGTTAATTGTTATAGTTTCGTTGACGTTAAGTGTTAGCTATTTGTTAATCAAAACATAAAACATTATTTACCCTGTTTATATCTGCAAGGTGTTCGTTACACATTTTCCCTGTGTGTAAACATCAGTAATTATGTTAGTCGAATGTCAGACTTGACTCTTGTTAATGTATTTTGCCCCACCCCAATCATATGATTTGACTATCAGTTGAATATCGGCAATATTTGAAAATATATGTATATATCCATATTGATATTTTGCTTAATAATAAGGTTTTCCTTCTTTTTTTTATCATTCTGACACTCTGCAGCTGTTTCATAATATTCAATGGTCTTATTTAGGGTTCCATGCAGCAAAGCCACTTGAGCCCTGTCACTTTTGGTGCAGATTCTACTTCTGCTTACTTATTTTAAACAGCTAACTATCCTTGTATAGTGAGAAGTCAACAAATTGTGCATGCAGCCTACTTATGTAACTAAATTCAATATTTAGTTATGGAAGTTTATTTTATTTAAAAAAAAAAAAAATACATTTTCATAGTAAATGTTTAATCTACAGTTTATGCAAAGTGAAGATTTCATTATTAGGTTATTAATTGTGGAATTGATTTTTTTTTAATGCCAGATAAGATTGCAGTTTTACTAAATGGCCAAAAGATAGAATAATGAAACAAATCCATGCCAACTAACCATATGGCAATGGCAACAGAAAATGTATTTATTCCTTTCCTTTTAGATTGTCATTAGCAGGATTAGGAATTCTATGACTATGTGTTATATAAGCTGTCAGAATTATGTAAATTACTCCAAGAATTTTCCACAAACCCCTTTCAAATGGTGGCTGAGTGTGGGCAAGAACATATGCCTGTCATCCACCATCCAACTCATCTGAAGCCTACAGGGAACACAGCCTTACACTGTGCTCTTACACTGCAACCCATGCTATAGCAGCCTCTTTTCTGGATTTTACAGTGCAAAACTTGAACCACTGAATCATGATTGTAAAGGCAGGATTTCTCTGTAGGAATGCAGGAATTTTCGTGCAGAATGCTTTTTTTGTGCTAACGAGGCTAAGATCAGTGGTGGCTCGTGGGTTTTAAAATAGAGGTTTTCTATTGGTCTGGGGTCAGATGATTCTTCTGCCGATCTGACTTTGCTGCAACATGGAATTGAACTGCTGATTTCGTCTGGTCAGAGGAGAACTGGCCCCCCAACTGAGCCCGGTTTCTCCAAAGGTTTTTCTCCATTCTTTCACCAGTGGAGTTTTGGTTCCTTGATGCTGTCGCCTCTGGCTTGCTTAGTTTGGATCACTTCATTTACAGCGATATCATTGACTTGATTGCAAATGATTGCACAGATACTATTTAAACTGAACAGAGACGATGAAATCACTGAATTCAATGATGAACTGCCTTTAACTGTCATTTTCCATTACTGACACACTGTTTTCCTAATTGATGTTGTTCAGTTCCTTTGAAGCATTCCTTTTTGTTTAAAGCACAATATAAATAAAAGTGACATGACATGACATGACAAGGGGATCACTGACCATTTTTAGGGCCCGAGCACCGAGGTGTATCTGCTCTGTTTATTATTATTAGGGCCCGAGCCAATGGGCGCAGGGCCCTATTGTTCCCCTAAGGATTATTCTTATTCTTATTAGGGCTCAAGCCCAAAGGGGCGAAGAGCCCTATTGTTCTTCTAAGGATTATTAGGGCCCGAGCCAATGGGCGCAGGGCCCTATTGTTCCCCTAAGGATTATTCTTATTCTTATTTTTTTTTTTAACCTTCCGGGGGTTTTGGGGGGCCTTAACATACTCAAAACTCTTGAAAATTGGCATACACATTGGAACCTGCGGCCATCAGGTCGCCGCAGAGACTGGAACCCGGGCGTGGCACAGAGGCTCTACAGCGCCCCCTGGAACACCGTCAGAAAATCCTGAACCATAGCTCACACATACTTGCATGTATTTATATGAAACTCAGTACACTTATAGATCTCATTGAGCCGAACAACTTTCACACTCTATGTCATAGGCTCCGCCCAACAGGAAGTCAGCTATTCAGGGCTGTTTAAAAAAAGTATGCTCTGGAATTTGAAATACTCCTCTGAGGTTTTCCACCCGTTCACCACAAAACTTGGTGAACATGATCTCAAGACATTGAGGATGAAAAATTGCGAGCGGATTTTTGATATCTCGAACGGTTCGCCCGTGGTGAGGCGTTGAAATTAGGGCACAAAATTTGAAACAGGAAGTGCCTAATAACATCCACATACATTTCCTGAGTTTCATCAAACTTCATCGGTTTGTTCATTGTAATATGTTGCTCGCATATATGTAACTATAAGGTGTCAAAGTTACAGCGCCACCAACTGGCAGCAGGAAGTGTGTCATTTTCAAAATTCTTTTAATTCAGCATCTTATTTTTACTCGATTTGCTTCAAACTTCATCAGAATAATGACAAAACACAGCCGATGTAAATCTGTTGTGGGTATACTGATATCTAATATAGTGTTGCCATGGCAACGTGTCAAACTTGAATATTCTGTTATGGTAATTTTGAGACAGACAACAAGCTCAGATTTACATTAAACTCAGAACACATATCAGTAATCCTGATATCTAGACAATGGCATAAGCTTTTAAAAGGACGTGAAGGAGGCACTCTATAGCGCCACCTTTTGTCAAAAGTGGGGGGGTTAGTTTTAGCTACAGACACCAAACTTGGTACATAAATTGTTCTTATCAAGACGGACAATTTTCTAATTCACAGTCATAAGCTACGACCAACAGGAAGTCAGCTATTTTGATTTGAATATGTATTTTTGGGCAAATTCGGCTGTGAATTAATGCATACTCCTCACAGGGGAAGTGCACTATACACACCAAACTTTGTCTACATGTTGAAAAAACATTGAGGAACTTAAATTGCGAATGGATTTTGGATAGCTTGAACGGTTTTGCCGTGGTGATTTTTTGAAATAACATTAAAAAGGGAAACATTAATTGTCTAGTATTTTTAAATTGCAGCTTCCAAACATTTCAAAACCATTTTTTCATTTAGAGAACATGTGATTCTGAGGAAATATGCATAGTTTCATGACTTTACAACACTGTATGATAAAAATAAAATTATAAAACTGTCAGACATCTAATCTCACTCTCTGGCATTCTCTCTGTGTGAGGGAAAGGAGGGGGAGGGGTGCTTGAGGGCCTGCCTGACAGAGAGAGAGAGAAAGAGAGTTAACATCTCTTTAATCACCAGAAAAAATTTGTAATTGTGTGTTGTTGATTTTTTTCATCATTACAGCTTAAGAAATCTCTCTATCATTTTCTATCAGAAAAAAACCTAGTACAATTTGTAAGGCTCAGACAAAATGTTTTTATATAATTAGGTTAAGAATTATGTTAATTGCAAAATAAAAAAAGATTTTAAAAATACTTACACGATGACTTGTATATATTTTTTTTATTCTGATAATAATTTTAAACTTATTTGATACTGACCTATGACAGACATTCTGTGACATGACATGACATGACCTGAATTTACACAATCTTGCTGATTTAACAGTAAAACAGTTCAGCACACAGATAAAGACTAAGCTGTAATGCAGGCAAACATATTTTACAAATGCTTATAGATCAAAAAAATTGTTAAAAATGCTTTTTCACAAAGTGCATAATAATAAGGCACGTTGATATTCTAATGAAATTTTTTTCCAAGCACATTTTACCAATTTCAAATCACATCAATCTTAATAAATACTATAGATCTGGTATTTCATGATTTATGAGTGATATATATAATTGTCCTCGAAGGCTGGAAGTGAAAAGCTCATATTCAGGAGTGCTGAATTTTTAGGCATGTCTTCTTGTCATGCAGTGGTCATAGAGCTCATTGTAGCGATGCTTCAGGTGTTGAAATAGATTTGTTATACATTATACAGGTTCACTGTTTGCAGAGTGTATACAGTATGTGTATGTGGTGCAGACGCAGTAGCGAGAGCATGTTATTGTAACGCAAAAACACATTTAAATAATGGGCGAGCATGAATCTCTCCGCTTGCATGCACATTTCCTTTACTTTGTCAAAAAACGCGTCCTCTGATACATGCTGCTTTTGCTCGGAGAGCGTGCGCGCACTTAAAACCTGTTTCCTCTGCTCAAACTGTGTCCTGTGCACTCACAACTCTCTCTATGCACATGCTCTAGATATTCATTATTTTCCCACCTTTCTACTTCTAACCTTTTCTGTTCACATCTTTTACCATGTGCAATGTGAATGCTCTGATCCATTAACATTGGCTCTGAAAAAAATATGCATTACAGATAGAGCTTGTGAACCTGGCCTTGCATAGGCATATGCACAGTCTGTCCTGTTCTCGTGCTCCATTTAAGAACGTTTCATTCGGACTGGTTCAGATAGCAACACCAAACGTGCAGTGTATAATACCTGTCATGGCCACCACCAGATGGAGCTATAGGATTACTTTTAAATAATTGTTTTAGAAACGTGTATAAAGCATTTAAATCATTTATAAAAATCTTTCAAAGTAAAATAATATGTATTTTAAAAAGCTAATGAATTTTACTGGTAATATAGTTTTATATAATAATTTCAGAAATGTTTATAGATCAATAAAAGTATTTTTAAAAATAGTTATAGATCATGACAAAAGTGCGAATAAGCTCTTTTTGGTTTACATTAGTTAATGCATTAACTAACATGAACTAACAATGAACAATCTATTTTTCAGATCATTTATTAATCTTTTTTTATGTTACTTATTCCTATCATTAAAAATATTATTATTTATGTTATTTCACAGTACATAAACTAATCTTAAAATAAAAATGTAATAAAAAAATATTATTAATAATGTATTAAAATATTTTAACTAAGCTTTAATTAACATTTATATAAACACTTATATTGAAAGAGACTGAAATTGAAGTAATTTTTACTTTTAAAAACCAATTGTAAGACACAGTTAACAAATGCAGTGAGCAGATGAAAGGACAGAACAACAAAGATATATAGTGCCCCCTATTGGCAACAGGAAGTGTCATATTTTACACTGCGACAAACTACTCCTAGAAATTTTTTGACATTAATGTATTTTTTGTGGTCAGTCTATCTTGAGTTTTTGTTAAAGGTCGTGTCCATGGCGCCATGACAAAATTGATGTCTCGCCATAGGAAGAGAAGTTGTTGTAACTCAGGCTTAAAATATTCGATCTTCCCCAAACTTCAAATGTTCGATAAGAGTCTTGGCCTGAACACATCTGAAGGAAAATATTCCATTATAATGATAGTGCCACCTGCTGGCAAAAAGAAGATTGGCACATATAAATGACTTTGACATATTCCACTTATATTTACGACTTTAAATGCATATTTCTCGCCGTTCACCTTTTTTACTAAAGCCGCTTGCTGGCGGTGAGCCCGGGTGAGAGGGCCCGATCATCGCTGCTTGCAGCTTTAATTCTTATTATTTATTTTTTTTTTATTAAAACTTCCGGGGGTTTTTGGGGGCCTTAAAATGCTCAAAAACTCTTGAAAATTGGCACACACATTGGAATATGCGGCCATCAGGACGCTGCAGAGGCTGGGACCCGGGCGTGGCACAGGGGCTCTACAGCGCCCCCTGGAACACAGTCAGAAATCTTGAACCATAGCTCACACACACTTGCATGTATTTATATGAAACTCAGTACACTTATAGATCTCATTGAGCCGAACAACTTTCACACTTTATGTCATAGGCTCCGCCCAACAGGAAGTCAGCTATTCAGGGCTGTTTAAAAAAAGCATGCTCTGGAATTTAAAATACTCCTCTGAGGTTTTCAACCCGTTCGCCACGAAACTCTGTGAACATGATCTCAAGACATTGGGGATGAAAAATTACCAGGGGATTTTTGATATCTCGAACGGTTTGTCCGTGGCTTGGCGTTGAAATTAGGGCAAAAAATTAAAAACAGGAAATGCCTAATAACATCCACATACATTACCTGAGTTTGATCAAACTTCATCGGTTTGTTCGATGTATGATACCGATCGTATATATGTGACTATTAAGAGTCAACGTTATAGCGCCACCAACTGGCAGCAGGAATTGAGTCATTTTTTAAAATGCTTTGAATTCAGCATCTTATTTTTACTCGATTTGCTTCAAACTTCATCAGAATAATGACAAAACATGGCCGATGTTAATCTGTTGTGGGGATATTGATATCTTATATATTGTTGCCATGGCAACGTGTCAAACTTGAATATTCTGTTATGGTGATTTTGAGGCAGATAACAACCTCAGATTTACATGAAACTCAAAACACATATCAGTATAAGTGATAGCTAGACAATGGAAAAAGCTTTTAAAAGGGCATGGAAGATGCACTCTATAGCGCCACCTTTTGTCAAAAGTGGAGGGGTTAGTTTTAGCTACAGACACCAAACACGGTATGTATATTGTTCTTATCAAGATGGACAACTTTCTAATTCACAGTCATCAGCTACGACCAAGAGGAATTCGGCTATTTTGATTTGAATATGCATTTTTTTTTAATTTGAGCTGTGATTTAATGCATACTCCTCAGAGGAAAAGTTCACTATACTTACCAAACTTTGTCTACATGTTGCAAAAACATTAAGGAACTTAAATTGCGAACAGATTTTGGTTAGCTTGAATGGTTTTGTCGTGGTGATTTTTTGAAATGACAGTAAAAAGGGAATCATTAATTGTCTTGTATTTTTTAATTGCAGCTTCCAAACACTTTAAAGCATTTTTTCATACAGAGATCAAATCATTCTGAGGACACATGCATAGTTTCATGACATAAACACTGTATGATTAAAAGAAAATTTAAAAACTGTCAGACATCTCAACTCACTCTGTCCCTCTGGTTGAGGAATGTATGTGTGCTGACTGAGTGTGTGTGTGTGAGTGTGACAGGGGGATGGGCATGAGCTGAGTGGCAGACAGACAGGGAGAGAGAGAGGGACTTAAACATCTCTTTAATCACCAGAAAAAAATATATTATTTTAAATTGTTGTTGTTGTTGCTAATTGTGCTGTTTTCATTACAGCTTAAGAAATCTCTTCGGCCTTATCCTTTTTCTGACAGTTTCAGTGATTAAAAAAAATTCTAAAAATAATTATTTGTGCTACAAATAATAATTTCAAACTCATTTGATACTGACCTCTGACACCCTGTGATTTACATTAATCTGAATTTACATAATCTCATGGATGTAACAGTAAAACTGTTCAGCTCACAGATGAAGACCAAGCTGTGATGCAAGCAGAACTATTTCACAAATGCTTATAGGTCAATAAATTTATAACAAAACACTTTTAATTATTTAAGGATTTGGTAACAATTTAAAATAATGTCTCATTTTTTAACATTAGTAAATGCATTGGTAGATACCTACAAAAAAGACTCTTGGTACGAAATCCGAACCCCAACAGGAAGACGGTTATTTAGAATTTTCTCTGCAAAATTGGCGTTGTTTTTGCCATTTTCAGGGTACTTTAACGAACTCCTCCTAGAGATTTATTCAGATCAACACCAAACTTGGTCAGTGTAATCTAAAGACCTTTGTGATGTTAAATTGCGACGATCATGAGGTTTTGTTAAAGGAACCAGCTATGTTTCACGTACATGCACGAAAATTGGCACACATATGTAACACACCAATACCTACAAAAAAGACTCTTGGAGCAAAATTCTAAACCCAACAGGAAGTCAGTTATTTTTAATATTATGAGCAAATTTTGTGTTATTTTGGTCATTTCCATGCGTTTTATCTTAACGAACTCCTCATAGAGATTTCTTCAAATCAACACCAAATTTGGTATGCCTAATCTAAAGGCCTTTGCGATGTGAAATTGCGAAGATCTTAAGTTTTTGTTGAAGGGCGTGTCCGTGGCGGCCTGGCGAATTTTGATGATTCGCCATGAAAAATGAAGTTGCTATAACTCAGACATACAATGTCCAATCTGCCCCAAACTTCACATGTTTGATAAAACTCTGAACCTGAACAGATTGACATGCCCATATTCAGTTATAGTCATGGCGCCACCTATTGGCAACAGGAAGTGACATATTTTACGCTGCGACAGACCACTCCTTGAAATTTTTTGACATCAATGTCTTTTTTATGGTCAGTCTAATCTGAAGGCCTGTGCAATGTTAAATTATGAAGGTCTTGGGTTTTCTTGAAAAGGCGTGTCCATGGCGCCGTGACAAAGTTCAAAGTCTCGCCATGGGAATAAAACTTGTTGTAACTCGGGCATTAAATGTCCGATCTTGCCCAAACTTCACATGTTTGATAAGAGTCCTGGCCTGAACACATCTAAATGCCAATAGTCCATTGGGTGTGGCAAAATGGCTCTATAGCGCCCCCTATACAGATTCAACGGAGTGCGCCTCGAGCTATGTTTCACGTACATGTACAAAAATTGGTACACACATGTAACACACCAATACCTACAAAAAATTATCTTGGTACAAAATCCGAATCCCAACAGGAAGTCGGTAATTTTGAATTTTCTCTGCAAAATTGGTGTTGTTTTTGTCATTTTCAGGGGTTGTACTTTAACGAACTCCTCCTAGAGATTTATTCAGATCAACACCAAACTTGGTCAGTTAAATCTTAAGGCCTTTGAGATGTTAAATGGTGAAGATCTTGAGGTTTCATTAAAGGGTGTGTCCATGGTGGCCTGACAAATTTCGATGACATCAATGTCTTTTTTTGTGGTCAGTCTAATCTAAAGACCTGTGTGATGTTTAGTTGTGAAGATCTTGAGTTTTTGTTAAAAGGCGTGTCCATGGCGCCGTGACGAAGTTCGATGTCTCGCCATGGGAATAAAAGATGTTATAACTCAGGCATAAAGTGTCCGATCTTGATCAAACTTCAACGAGTTGTACTTTAACAAACTCCTCCTAGAGATTTATTCAGATTTAGTCTTTTAGTCAGAAAACGTTAAGAAAACAACAGACATATAGCAAGATAATATAATTTCACTTACTGTTACTTGTCTATCACTTGATGCAAACATACATCCCTTAAAAAAATGTGTTAAAAGATAGCTGCCTGTTGTGCCATTTAATTAGCCGCGACTACTGTAGCCTTTATTCAGCTTAGGTGTGTTTTCCCTTTATTTTAATTTTTTTTTATGTATTGTTTGAATGACAGCTTGGTAAATCTGTTGTCAATCAAATATTCAGTATCGCTACTCATCATAAGTACTTGGTACATTATCAGCACAGTGGGAGATGTTCAAACTTATATCATGTAATTTACATCTCTATGATGATTGGTTGACACTCTTCAGCAATGAAAGTGAACACTTGAGGCTGATTGGCTAATTTTTTATTTACCAACGGAGGCACGAGAGCTCACCGACCTTGCCATACCTGCCTCTCCCGATGAGCCACCACTGGCTAAGATCCCAGAATATATAAATGAGCTCCAAGAAAAGAATATGCACTGCATGCAGCATTCTGCCATAAATACAAATGCACACATGCAAACTGAGAAATGGGAATCTTACTGAGCTGTAGAGGAAGCCCTCTGCATTCATGCCAATGTAGAAACCTGCTTTGACTCCCTGAATGGCCACCACCCTTAAGCCGACAGGGATGAGGTTGAAAAGAGCTAGAAAAAAACAAGGAGGAAACATTACATAACAATAGGATTGGCACTGCTACAACCAAACTGGGAAAAGGGATAAATTATTAACTAACCTAGCATTTCTGAAAGAAATTATATGATCTAAAAATGTGTTAATTGGGTTACTGAGTAATGGTGAAGGTAAACAGTATGGAGGAGAGTGGGGTAAGCTGTGCCACATTTTACCTATTCTATCATCAAATAAAAGAGAATAAAGATAATATCCATAATTATCCAATACAACCTTATTAATGTCTACAACATATACCATTGAAATATAACTTGTACAAAAGTGGTCCAACATGTCAAATGAAGAGGTAAGATGAACGATTTGCTGCCAACATATACCATTGAAATATAACTTGTACAAAAGTGGTCCAATATGTCAAATGAAGAGGTAAGATGAACGATTTGCTGCTCAAACCAAAATACACTATTCCATTTTAAAGTCCATCATAAACTAGGTAAGAAAATGTTTAATATTCATAATTTTTCAATGCGTTAAAATGGTATTCAATCATTTTGGTTTTTCACTTAATATAATCTTGATTAGGGAAACAAAAGTTAACAAAAACATGCTTGATTGGACTGACAAACCAAAATATTATTAGCACACATTCCACTCATCAAAGTTGAAGACACATATGAAATATGGCTTTCCATGCACTCTCTCAGAAAATTCATAGATAATTCTTAGACTTTGGATTGCATAGCTGGCATAGTTAGCAAATCAAAACCATGCATGATGTGTACAGAACCAGTTTTTTTTTACCTGAAACTCAATTTACTGCAGAAATAATATGTAATTTGATAGATAAGACAGTAAATATGCATTATCCTAGATTAAAGGGGAAACATACTCTTCCTTTCTTTAGATAGTTCTCATGTGAAGTATGAAAAGCTGCCAGCATGCCCTTTTCAACAGAGCTGAGTCAATTTGAGACAATGCAGTGCATGTTGCGCTGTGGTGTAAATGTGCTTGAAAAGCCATAGATACTATGATGGGAGTAAAGAGGTATGTTCCAACTGCCCGCTGGATAAGATCTTTTATAATGGAGTCATAGCTGGATTTAGCTGAATTGGTTCAATAAGATTATTTTGTTTCCTTGTATTTAGGCTACTTTGAATGTAAGGTTTGTAGTTCAACAGAGTTATTCTACCCTTTTTAACAGTAGCTACAGTACAATATACTATTATATTAATCTAACACAAAAACAATGATATCAAAAGGTTAATGTTCTACTGAGTTTGAAAACAATGTATACTAAACTCCACCCTTTCTGACTGCATTAACAAATCATATGTGATAATGTTTAAAATTAATTATTTTTGTAAACATGGCATTTAAGCTTTATTCTCCAAGTATTTGTGACTTATGGCACATGACAAGTGCAATGCTGTACCAGGTGAGCTACCAAGCAAATTTACACATCATGTCAGAAAAGTCATACATATGGAGCTGTTAATGATATGCAAACATCAAAATGAAAAAGAAAAGGAAAAAATAAATAAATGAATACAATTGAATGCATTTTTTTCTGTCTCTATTGTTCATTTCACCCAGAAACTGCATTGAAATGTATTTCACAGGTTCACACTCAGAGATGGGCATAAATACATGGAAATATATATATATATATATATATATATATATATATATATATATATATATATATATATATATATATATATATATATATATTTTTTTTTTTTTTTTTTTTTTTTTTTTTTTTATAAATTTTTTTTGGTTAACAATAAAACTAAAAGTGTGGTGTATCTTTCATCATTGTCTTCACAAATGCACACAATCACTACGCTAAACTGATGTAGACAGACAATGATTAACCTAATTATTTCATCTCTACATAAACACACATTTGCATAGATGGGTAAACACAATCACAATTTGGAAATGTGTCCAGTTATAATTTCATAAAGCACCATGTTAGTAAAATTTAAAATGATTACATTTACAAAATGAGCGTGCATAGCAGAAATAATGAATAAAGTAATGGTAGTTGTTTAATACAACCGTTAATTGAAATAAAATAATTAATGAATTAAAAAACTTATATAACACAGTATTGTTCAATTTAGTGTTATAAATATGTTATCATATTAATATGTTGTTCTAATGTCACAAGACTGAATTTCAAGTTTACTGGTTTTAACTTGATTATTTGGTTAGGGTTTAAGAAGTGTACTAAAAAACTTGTTCACATGTGTCGTCAAAATGACCCATAACCTAATCAGTTTACATGTGAAAAAATCCATTTATTCACAAACTTCTCACGAGACGAGTGTTTGACATAGTATAAGGCTGTGTCCAAATTCAGGGTCTGCATCCTCCTTAGGATCCTTCCTACCTGGTTGAAGGAGGAGGGGCCCTTCGACGACTGTAAAACCCGGAAGTCGGTGTTTGTGAATTTGGACAACCTACCCTTCTTTCAGTTCCCTTCCTTACCCGTTGCTCATATCCTGTCGCCTAGCAACCGTGACAGCGCGAAGAGTTATTCTCCTCATTTTTATTATTTTGGAAGAAATAAAGCAATTAAATAAATGAAATACTTTATTTGCTCGTTGTCGGAGAGTTTTTTTATATCAGACTACAAGACAGTCATATCCAGGTAAGCCATTATAGCCTATTTTTATTTATGTTTTAAAACAAAATGCCTAACTAGACAACCACTGAAAAAATATATATTTTTGAAAAGCCAGTTTTTAAAAAACTTACATCGAAAAGCATACTCCTCTACCACTCTGCTACCGCTCGCTTCGTCCGCCATTACGCTCTGCCGAAAATAATTATGGGATAGGTAGGACGGGAAAGGACCCATAACAGCCATCCTTCCAATTCGGGGAAAAGGAGGACGTATTTGTGGGCGGCATTTGAAGGATCCTGTGTCTGGTCTGAACTAGTTGATGCATGAAAACAGCACCCTGATAAAGAGGTTGACGGCTCAAATTATTTTGAGTATTTTGAAAATACAAAAATAGTCGTCTTAAATGTGTTTAAATTCCATTTACATTAGATTTTTTCCAAAGGCTTTAAAATACAATATAGTATTTTGTATTTCAAATACGTATTTTAAATACATGTATCTGAAATACTGCCCATCCCTGAGCACAACACATTAGACATTTTTTTTTGTTTTTTTTTTGTAAGCTCTCCAAGCTAACTAGTGTATCGATAAAGTGCTTGATACTTATATTTACAGATCCTAAATTTTGCTCGCATCCATGCTAAATGTTATCTGGACAAAATTCGAGTATTTGACATATGCCGTACTGCTAAAGGGTCATGCTGCTCTTTTTAGCTGTTATAAAAGAGCACCCTTCGCTACTTCTATTCTTCAGTAAGGGGATGCTGCCCCACTCTATACACTTAAGAAGGTCTTTGCTTAAAATTATCAGGGTATTGGGACTGCATGCTTGCTTGAGGCTTATCTAGTATCCAGTACCAATATCTTGCTAGACCTGCCATTGCATAGGATTTATGCTTTCCCCTGGCTCCACTTGCGAGCCTCCGATGAATGCGCGCGCACCTGACCAAATACTCAAGGCTTTATACTTGTTGCATTCGCTGTAATACAGGGTTAAATTTAATGCAGTGTTTTCAAGGCTTAATTAAAAACATTTTTTATTGGTTTTTAGATAAAGTGCTTGAAAATGCAGTGCATTGGTTCATAATAATTAGCATTCTTACCGAATGGTTAATCGTTTTCCACTGCTAAACTCTGAAAAAACAGAGGTGTTAATTATAGGAATTAAAAACTCTGCATGTAATACCCTAGAACACTGTCTAAGACTTGATGGCTGCTCTGTAAATTCCTAGTCATCAGTTAGGAACAGGTGTGCTATTTGATAGCAATCTTTCCTTAGAAAGCCACATTTCTAGCATTTGTAAAACTGCATTTTTCCATCTCAGAAAAAATATCTAAATTACGGCCTATGCTCTGCTTTCAATGTCAAATGCCGAAATGTTAATCCATGCATTTATGACCTAAAGGTTAGATTATTGTAAAGCTTTATTGGGTGGTTGTTCTGCACGCTTAGTAAACAAACTACAGCTAGTCTAAAATGCAGCAGCAAGAGTTCTTACTAGAACCAGGAAGTATGACCATATTAGTCTGGTCTTGTCAACACTGCACTGGCTCCCTATCAAACATTGTATAGATTTTATAATATTGCTTAGCACCTCAGTATTTGAGTGAGCTCTTGTTAAATTATAATCCTCCATGTCCGCTGCGTTCTCAAAACTCAGGCAATTTGATAATACCTAGAATATCATAATCAACTGCGGGCGGTAGATCCTTTTCCTATTTGGCGCCTAAACACTGACACACTCTTGCAGTTTAAATCTATATTAAATACCCATCTCTTTAACCTGGCTTATACATAACACACTAATATGCTTCTAACATCCAAATCCCTTAACATTTCTTAAGGCTGCATTAATTAGGTAAATCGGAACTGGGAACACTTTCCATACCACCCGATGTACTTGCTACATCATTAGAAGAATGGCATCTACGCTAATATTAGTCTGTTTCTCTTTTATTCTGAGGTCACCGTAGCCACCAGATCCAGTCTGTATCCAGATCAGATGGTGGATCAGCACCTTGAAAGGACCTCTTAAGCCCTGAAAGACAGCGGAGACCAGGACAACTAGAGCCCCAGATACAGATCCCCTGTAAAGACCTTGTCTCAGACGGCCACCAGGACAGGACCACATGAAACAGAAGATTCTTCTGCACAATCTGACTTTGCTGCAGCCTGGAATTGAACTGCTGGTTTCATCTGGTCAGAGGAAAACTCGTCCCCCAATTGAGCCTGGTTTCTCCCAAGGTTTTTTTCTCCTTTCTGTTACAGATGGAGTTTTAGTTCCTTGCCGCTGTCGCCCCTGGCTTGCTTAGTTGGGGTCACTTCATTTACAGCGATATCGTTGACTATATTGCAAATTAATGCACAGAAACTATTTAAACTGAACAGAGATGACATCAATGAATTCAATGATGAACTGCCTTTAACTGTCATTTTGCATTATTGACACACTGTTTTCATATTGAATGTTGTTCAGTGGCTTTGACGCAATGTATATTATTTAAAGCGCTATATAAATAAAGGTGACTTGACTTGACGTGATGAGTCATTCCCTCATCAAAAATATAATCAACATTAATTGCCATTGTGACTAAAATCTAAGGAACATTCAAATGTAAGGACGTTCATACAAACTGTTTGTACTGGTCCAAAAGTGCTGCCTGCTGGCAATTTGCTGATTTTTGTTTAGAACAATGCAAATTGCTTCTGTGCCTTCAAAAGTAAGGTGTATGATTAAAAAGTAAGGTGTGTCTGTGTTTTATCTTTGCGTGTGCTTGAGTATGTATGTAAACAGGTAATTTACCACAGTTGTAAAGTGCTGGAAATTGAAATGTCCTTGGGAATCACTAGTGAGAAGTTACTAGCTGCATTCGATACTTTAGGCAGCTGACTTGCCTAGTATCAGGCATTAAGTGCGTTCGACTTCACGCAGCACTGTCCAAACCAATAGCTTTCTGACTCGAAGCAGTGCATGCCGATTAGAATTGTCCGACTTGAGATGCACTGATGCCTCATGACTGTCACGTGTGCCATCAAAGTACCACAAGAGTGTTTAGAGAGCAGCCGGCTGACTCAGCCACCACAGTTTCTCCAGAGTGACTGCAGGAGCACTGATGACAACACAGCTGTTTCACGATTGGCCAGATACACCACATGACAATGATCACGTCCGTTTTACGGGGTTTATTCAACATTTGCAGTTCCAATAATGACCACAAATCTGTGTTTTTATAATGGTACTAGCTTTTTTTTTTATGTAGTCACACTGTTGTATTGAGTCACATTTATCATACAACACAGATAAAAGCGTATATACCCCACTGTATTAGTATTTAAATAGTATATTTTTTTAAATGTCACTTTATTTAGCAGTATATAAAAAAGTGTTTCTGTTGCTCATGAAAACGTTTCTGAAACGTCTGTGTATTTGACAAATACTGCATTTTATTTACTTCATCTGTGATAAAGTATGCAAACACCACGTGAGTGTCACTAACGGGAGTAAAAAATGTCTGACTCTGACCCCGACTGCAAGCGGCTGCTCTCATTAATCGCCATCCGTAGCCATGCTTCAAGTCAAACGCACCCAATGACTTGCAGGCAGTGTTTTTTCAAGTCACCTCATGAACTGATTTTGGAAAGGCTGCGGAGGCAGAGTAATTGTATACAGCTAAATCTAAAAAAAGTTTGGTGATGACTAATTGGATATGTAGTATAAAACATACATTTATGTACAAAAATAGGGCCTGCTATTTTCGCCCGCTAGAGAGAACACTCTTTGCTGCTATAACTACAGGTGTCTGCTGTTCTATCCCTCAGCAAGGGGTGAAAAGAAAAGGGCCTGCTGTTTTTCCCGCTGGAGAGAACACCCTTGCTGCTATAACTACTGTGGTCTGCTGTTCTATCTCACAGCAAGGGACGTAAAGAAAAGAGCCTGCTTTTGCAGGAATGGAACAAGGATGGTTTTGGTGGGGTCTTCTTCAGGCAGTAATACCTCTCATTGTGTTTGGGGGCTAAATGTTTAAGCTCTTGTATGTTCAACTAAAATAGGCTGCAACCAGCTGATGCTGTCAGCTGTCAAATAGCTCCAATCACTGCCATTCTACAAATAGACATGGGACAAATATAAGTGGCACTACTGCTCGGTAAGTATGCTCAAATGGCTCGCAACCCATTATAAGCGTGAGCATATTAACGTGCATCTTCTGGTTGTCGTCTCTTTGTTTCAGATAACTAAGGCTTTTAAGTCACGGTTGGCATGGACCTCACTGTCCACTGAGAGACACTCATCCTCATAACCAAGCTACAGGTTAGACATCCCACTGCCACATCTACACGATTACCACTGTTTGCTTTTAAATACATTTATTAAGTGTCTTAATTGTCATGTATTTCCAAGCTGATGGTTCCGGGGGGTTAATGTTTAAGCTCTTGTATGTTCAGTTAATTTGGGAGCAAGAACCCCCATAAGGAACCATACCGCCAAAGATAAATTGTTTTCAATAAACTCAAGTAACTTGCCAAAGTGGTCCTGTGTGAAATAGTGTTATAGTGTTTTTCTAGTGCTCAAATAAATCACTGACACAATGTCTAAGATTCTGTCTATTGTTTTATAATTGAAAAACTATGCAGTGATATGTTTAATGACTAAAATAGTTTGTAGAATCCTCCAATACAATTTGTTAAATATTCTTCCTCAAACATAGTCTCAGAACATTTTTTGTGTCTTCTTCCAATTTGAAATAGAAATTCATGAGACGTGATTTTCAACCCATTACTTTTCTCGATTGCTCGAGGACTGATTTAATGTATTTTTATATTGAAAATAAATAAATACATTTTTAATTTTTAAATAAATATTTTTTTTTCAAGGCACTTCAGTGTCTATAACTTGTTCCCCCCCTTTTTTGGGGAGTATTATCATATCTGGATGATGGATAGTAAAGCCCAAACAATTGTATTTCTTAAGACACCAAAATTGAAGACACAGAAAAATAAGGAGACACATGAAGGACTACAGGGCAAAACAGGTACAAAAGTCTGACAGGCAGCTTGGTTGCCAGCCACATACTGCATTAATTATACTGTTCTATAACTTATTTTTATGCCATTAGACTGTTATTTACAGGGAATACAGTAATTCCTGCTTTTCATGTAGTACTCTTACATTTACAATATATATATAAATTAGGGCCGGGACTCGATTAAAAAAATTAATATAATTAATTAGAGGCTTTGTAATTAATTAATCGAAATTAATCGCATTTTAATCGCAGATAAATATTTGACCTGAGAACAGTGAGAAGTAATTTTTTTCACATGGATTTATAGTATACCATTGAATAATGACTGAATACATAAGCTTAAGCAAAAAAAAATTGTTTATTTTTGTTCAACCAAGTCTAGCAGACCAGTGCAATTTTTGCCATGAAGTGTAGCAATAGCATATTTAGAAATAATTTAGAAATAGTACATTTCAGAAATTTAGGAAGCTCATAGGTGCTGGATCCTTCTGTAAAGTGTTTTTTAAGTAAAACACAATACTGTCAATTACATTCAGAACATTGGAAACATTGACTATTAGAAAACATCTCTCTGTTGCTTCAGAGGCCATAACATACTAAGTCCAACCCTCAATAACCTTGGCCAAAACAATAAAGAGTTCAACATAAACTGTTGCACCAACAAAATAATACATAGTTCAACATAAAGTGTAAAGTCCACGCTAGCTGCTATATGTTTTGCGTTGAGGTGATACTTGAGACTCGATGTGCTGCTGCAGTGATATGCGTTCGCTAGTTGGTGCTTCAGTATAATCGGTCACGCCGAAACTCATCCTGTGAGAAACGTGGTGCAAAAATAAGTTATAAAAAATAATTAATATTTTAATAATTAATAATTAATTAATCTTAGTTAACTCGTTATTTTTTGTGTAATTAATTAATCTCAATTAACGCGTTAAAGTCCCGGCCCTAATATATATATATATATATATATATATATATATATATATATATATATATATATATATATATATTATCATTTTACATAACAGAAATCACAACAGAAAACAAAAAACATTTTAAAACATTAATTTATTTTTGAAGAAAATACCAGAAAATTGGCTTATACTGTATGAACATATTGGCTGAAATGTCAGCTGTAGGATTTCTACATACACACACACACACACACATATATATATATATATATATATATATATATATATTTACAAGGTTGCCAACTCTCACACATCTGGCTTGACACTCATGCTTGGACTTCAGCGTGAGATTGATGGTGAAAGCCTGAGTGTCACACCAGATGTGTGAGAGTTGGCAACCTTGTGTGTGTATATATATAAGATGTAAAATGCAATTAACAATTAGCAAGTTATTCATATACCCTGGAGCACAAAGCCAGTCTTAAGTCACTGAGGTATATTTGTAGTAACAACCAAAAATAAATTTTATGGGTGAGAATTATATTTTTTTTTGGTAAAACTTTAGCATGAGGTTCCATTAGTTTATGCAAGTTAACTACTTTAGTTAACATGAACAAAGCAAGAACAATCCTTCTGGGGTGTCACGTGACCCAGAGCAGATTTTCTGATTTTCAGATCAACACGCTCGCAGAAAGCAAAAGCAAAAGCCAAAAAGAAGACCACTCATTCCTTGCCGCTAGCAGAAGCTGATGCTAATTATTTTATACCTAGCAATCCGAATTCACCCCCAAATAGTATTCTGGTACACAGGAAACTAATCTGAAGGAAGCGTTGAAGAGGACATTTACCTAAAAAGGCACAGAGCTTCGGTTTTACACAGACTTTTCTACCAGTGTTCTGCAGATGCATCGCGAGTTCACCTCATTGGTCAAGACCATGGTCTCTCGGGGGATGTATCGCAGATTTTTTTACCCTGCACGGCTCAGATGCTTACATCTTGGAAAGATTCGCTAGTTTGATGATCCAAACTTGCCTAAAAAATTGTAAGTGATTAAGGGTAGCTTTTCATTTGTTTTACTTTTATTTTATTTATTTATTTTTTTTTATACTTTTTGCTGCTTGTAATATTCGTTACCCCGGATCAGTTTTCATTTTTTGGAAGGGGATTTAGATGTTGTAGGGTTGCTCTATTGCAAAGTTTTCTCTTTCCAGAGTTTCTTTTTTTTTTTTTTTTAATCACTTGGCTCAGTAATTTTAATTACGAATTCCATTTTATTGTTCATATAGGAGCGATTCCTGAGGTTTTTTTTTCCTCAGTGGGATTAGTATGATGATATGTTTATTTATGTTCATCATCACATTTTGTTACTTATTGGTGTTCTTTGTGCTCTATCGTTTGGGAATTGGGCCTGGGAGGGGTGGATTTTTCTGGGGTAATTTAGTGTTCAGTTTGTGGTAGTGATCTGTTCTAACTTGATGTCTTCTATATGAAAGATTTACGTTTGTCATCTTATCAGCATTTTAGCGCTTTGTTTTGTCTGCATTCTTGCATGATATTGTCAAGTTAGTAACTTGGAATGTGAAGGGTATCGGCCATGTTCTAAAGAGGAAGAAAATTTTGACATTTCTTAAAAAAGAATATGCATATCCATTGCTTTGTTGCAGGAAACTCACTTATTGGACATTGAACACTGTAAACTCAAAAGAGACTGGGTGGGTCAGATATACTACTCTTTTATATAGGGGGGGTGGCAAATTTAATTCACAAGAACATCCCATTCAATCTGGAATATGTCGAGTTTAACTCTGAGTGGAGATGTGTATTAGTCTGGAGCTATATTTTTTGAGTGCATCTCACTCTTGAAAATGTATAAGCCCCAAATATTGACTGCCCTAACTTTATATCTCAGACAGTTTTGCAATTTATCTGGTTTTGTGGAAACCTGGGGTTCTTAGGTGGTGATTTCAATTTTTTAATTTATTATAATTTGGATAAATCCACCCCGCAGACCATGAAAGGACAACACTTTTGTTTTTGCCCCAATTTTTTCATGCGCTGAACTCTGAGATCTAAGACTTTTTCTATGTACACAAAAGGCATATTTCTCTCAAATATTGTTCACAAATCTGTCTAAAAATGTGTTCATGAGCACTTCTCCTTTGCAGAGATAATCCACAAACCTCACAGGTGTGGCATATCAAGATGCTGATTAGACAGGTGTCAGGATAGGACATCGGGAATCTAGAATCTCTTGTACAGTGTAGATGGGTTCAGTGTCAATGGGTGGCAATGGGGTGTTGTCGTCAGGGACCGGAAGGAACAGAAACAGGAATGTGATGAGGTTTTAACAGGGAAACGTGAAAGTTGGGGTGTATCCGATATTGAGCAGGTAGGTTACCACTGGGAAAGGTCCTATATACTTAGGGCTGAGTTTTCTGCAAGGTTGTCTTAATCGGATGTCTCGAGTTGAGAGCCAAACCAGTTGTCCAGGTTGGTATGTGGGGTTCGGCCTTTGGTGAGTATCGGCAAAGCGCTGGTGGCGTTTCACTGCCTGTGAATGGTCCCACACCCTCTAACTGTTTTGGAACCAGGTGTTCAGAGGACCAAGGACTTACGAAGGCTCACTGGACCAGGGAAACAATGGAGGCTGATAGTCTAGGACATATTGAAACGGGGTTAGGTTAGTGGATGACTGACGGAGTGAATTTTGTGCATATTCTGCCCAGATTAGGTAACGGTTCCAGAGGTTTTGGTTCTGATGGCAAAAGGTCCTAAAGAAGCGACTGATATCCTGAATCTTGTGTCCAGTTTGTCCATTGGCCTGGGGATGATAACCGGAAGTGAGACTAACAGTGACATTGAGTAGCGAAATTAATTGGGGTCCTCGATCTGTCATCCCAAATTTCTGGAACATATGCTAGAAGAGAAGTTCTGCAGTCTCAAAGGCTGTGGGAAGAGCTCATAACGGGATTAGTTTGCAAGCTTTAGAAAATCTGTCAATGGCAACTAAGATACAAGTTTTATCATCAGAAACAGGGAAGTCAGTAACAAAGTCTACCCCGATGTGGTACCAAGGGCGATGTGGAATCGGCAAGAGAACTAACTTTCCTGTGGGTAACCATAGTGGGACTATGGTCATGGCACAGAGGACGCATCCCCGGATGTACTCTTGGACGTCCTCGTGCATTCCTGGCCACCAGTACTTGTGCTGTAACGAAGCAAGAGTTTTATTAACACAGGGGTGACCTGTTCCCACTGAGGAGTGTACCTGGGAGATAAGGGCCCTGCGATGATCTTCGTATACGAATGTCTTTCCAGGTGGGCATTCGGGTGGAATGGGTTGTTGTTAACAAAAAATTTGGTGGATAAGATGGGCTCTGGTTCCTCAGGGGTTTCCTCAAGGGCGTGGAGACGGGACAGAGTATCCGTTATGGTGTTTTTAGATCCGGGACGATAGGCTATCTGAAAATTACATCTGGTGAAGAATAAAGCCCACCTGTCTTGACGCGGGTTGATTCTCTTGGCTTCCTTCAGATATTGAAGGTTCTTATGATCCGTTAGCACGAGAAATGGTTGTCTGGCCCCCTCCAGCCAGTGTCTCCACTCTTCCAACGGTAGTTTCACAGCTAGGAGTTCTCTGTTGCCTATATCATAATTTCTTTCCGCCTGAGATAATTTCCTAGAAAAATAGGCAAAGGGCTGCATTCTCAGAATATTGGGACAGGATGGCGCCAACACCAGTTGTGGAGGAACAAAGAAGAAACTAGCCGCTGCTGGAGAAGTCGATGGTTGGATGTACCCTTGCCTTAGGGCTTCTTCCACGTATTCTTTCATGGCCTTCTGTTCTGGGATGGATAGGGAGTAAATTCGCCCCTTAGGATTGGTCTCTCCTGGGACCAGATCGATCGCGCAATCCCAAGGGCGGTGTGGCGGGAGTTTGGAGGCTGCTAGGGGGTTGAAAACATCTGCAAAAGAGGCATAACAAGGTGGAACATTGACAGACTGGTTTTCCTTGGGATTCTCAATGGACCTGAAATTCATTGACATAGTGACAGGCTGGTTATCAACATAAGGCATGGAATGACTTACTTGGGTGTTTTGACAGTTACAACGCCACTTAAGTATTTTCCCCATGGTCCAGTCTATAAAGGGCTGGTGCTGAATCAGCAAAGGGCGGCCTAGTATCAGTTCTGCATTGCTATTGGTAAGTATGAATGGTGTAAATTGTTCTTGGTGTTCAGGTTCAACACAAAGGGTGATTGGTGAAATTTGAGATGTCACGTACCCCTTATTTATCATTTCTCCTTTGACCGCGTAGATGGAGTATGGCTTAGGAGTTCTAGTCCTTTGGAGACGATGGGTCTTAGCGAACTTCCCTGAAATGAAATTTCCAGCTGATCCAGAGTCAACAATGGCGGTAGCCTCGACATTGAGACCTCTAAATTTCAAAGTCACAGAGATGGTTAGTGGGTTAGAAAAAGAGGGTTGAGGAAGGACCGAACTCACCACTAACCGCGGAGGGCGAGATGGGCAAGTGCATATAAAATGGTCACCACTCCCACAGTACAGGCACAATTTCTGTTCTCTTCGACGATTTAGTTCTTCCAGAGATAAACATTGATAATCTACTTGCATCTTTTCTTGTGGTGGCTCAGGAGCTTTCTCTGGTGTGCTTCGGCGAGGAACGTTATCCACTGGGTGTGCTTCCCGATAGCAGGACTGGGACCTCAGGTGAACACGGAAACTTGCCGCTTGAATTTTTCCAATCACAGATTATCATCATATATGGTGAGTTGGAGTCCGAGTGCAGGGTTTAGTCCTCGTTGATACACTGTTAGTAGAGCCTTTTTATTCCATCCACTTGCTGCGGTCAAAGTGCGAAATTCAAGGGAATACTCTGAGATGGTCATTTTGCCTTGTCGCATGTTCAAGAGCTGATCGCTGACCGAAGAATCCCCCACCGGGCATCCAAACACTTCCTTGAAATGGCCGATGAAATTCTGTAAGGAGGAGGTGATTGTGGATTCCTGGAACCTTAGTGCTTCGCCCCATCTTAGTGCTAGTCAACAATCGAACAATTGCTGTTTGATAAACGAGATTTTTGATCTCTCCGTAGGGTACTGGTGTGCGTGCTGCTTAAGTGCAAGTGAACGTTGTATTAAAAACCCATTGCAATCTTCCTCCCTACCAGAGAGGGGCACTGGTCGTGATATCGAGCTTGCCATATACACCAACGTGGGAGTGGGACTAGCGAAAGCGCTGTCCTCCGGTTGCGCGGAATTCAGCCTTGTAGTTTAGGTCAACCTTCTGTCAGAACAGACTTGGGAGACAGAGGTAGGTGAATTCAGAACAGTGTATTTATTTAAAATGTACAAGTGTTCGGTGAATCCTTTGTCATCAAGTGCACGGTGAAAACTCCGTAATTCAAGTGCAGGCAGTATGGTAGTCACATGGGATGGGATAGGTGAGTTTGCTTGGTTCAGAAGTGTCAAAGCCACAGTCACAGATCACTCATTTATATTCTCTTCCTTCTTAAATGCCGAAGACAGTACCAACTCAGGGTATTCACAGGAGAGTACATCGACCGTCGAATCACTGGTCGCAAACTTGTGATCCACGGTCCTGATGGTAGCAGAACAAGGACACAGGTTAGTGTAACACAAAAGGTGAGTATACATTATGTCAGCCTTGCAGAAGCTCAGGAGACAAGTGCGAGAAGATTGTTCCTGCTGGAGGCTTGACGGGGAACTGAGGTACGGGTGAGTGCTTTTATAGTGTCAGTGATTGGATCTGTGATGCGGGGCAGGTGTGGCTGGTTAATAATCAGGGGACTGTGAGCGTTGATGATTGGTCGAGGCCGGGCTTGCCAGATCCCTGACAGGATGATTATTGCACCGGTGTGCCTTACGGTGGCCACAATAAAAGGAAACTAAAATGTGGTTTTATTACACAGCACAATGCCACAGATGTCACAAGTTTTGAGTGATCAATTGGCATGCTGACTGAAGGAATGTACACCAGAGCTATTGCCCGTGAATTGAATGTGCATTTCTCTACCGTAAGCCATCTCCAAAGGTGTTCCAGAGAATTTGCCAGTTCATCTGACTGCCCTCACAACCGCAGACCACGTGTAACCACACCAGCCCAGGACCTCCACATCCAGCATCTTCACATCCAAGATCGTCTGAGACCAGCCACCTGGACAGCTGCAAACAATCAGTTTGCATAACCAAAGGACCTCTGCACAAATTGTCAGAAACCATCTCAGGGAAGCTCATCTGCATGCATGTTGTCCTCATCGGAGTCCCGACCTGACTGCAGTTCGACATTATAACCAACTTGAGTGGGCAAATGCTCACATTTGATGGCATCTGGCTCTTTGGAGAGGTGTTCTCTTCATGGATTAATCTCAGTTTTCACTCTACTTTGCAGATGGCAGACAGCATGTATAATGTTGTGTGGGTTAAAGGTTTGCTAATGTCAATGTTGTGGATCAAGTGGCCCATGGTGGCGTTGGGGTTATAGTATGGGCAGACGTTATGGACAACAAACACAGGTGCATTTTATTGATGGCATTTTGAATACACAGAGATACCATGATGAGATCCTGAGGCCCACTGTTGTGCCATTCATCCACTACCATCACCTTATGTTGCAGCATGATAACACATGGCCCCATGTTGCAAGAACCTGTACACAGTTCCTGGAAGCTTTAAACATTCCAATTCTTGCATGGCTAGCATACTCACCAGACATGTCACCCACTGAGCATGTTTGGGATGCTCTGGATTTGCATATACGACAGTGTGTTCTAGTTCCAATCTACAGCAACTTTGCACAGTCATTGAAGAGGAGTGGACCAACATTCAACCGGCCACAATCAACAACCTGATCAACTCTATGCAAAGGAAATGTGTTTCACTGCGTGAGGCAAATGGTGGTCATAACAGATACTGACTGATTTTGGCTCACATTTAACAAAAACCCACCAATTCACTATCTCAACAAATTAGAATACTTCATAAGACAAAAAAGTGAATTGTTTGCCTTCTGGAAAGTATGTTAATTTACTGTACATGTACTCAAAACTTGGTAGGGATTCCTTTTGCTTTAATAACTGACTCAGTTCGGAAAGGCATGGAGGTGATCAGTTTGTGGCACTGCTGAGGTGGTATGGAAGCCCAGGTTTCTTTGACAGTGGTCTTCAGCTCATCTGCATTTTTTGGTCTCTTCTTTCCCATTTTCCTCTTGACAATACAGGTCTGGTTAGTTTGCTGGCCAGTCAAGCACATCAACACCATGGTCATTTAACCAATTTTTGGTGCTTTTGGCAGTGTGGGCAGGTGCCAACTCAACTTTCAAAAAACACAATGGACCAACACCAGAAGATGACATTGCACCCCAAATCATCACAGACTGTGGGAATTTAACATAGGACTTTAAGAAACTGGGGCTTTGAGCTTCTCCACCCTTCCTCCAGACTCCAGGACTTTGGTTTCCAAATGAAATACAAAAGTTGCTCTCATCTGAAAAGAGGACTTAGGACCACTGGGCAACAGTCAAGTTATTCTTCTCCTTAGCCCAGGTAAGATGCCTCTGATGTTGTCTGTGGTTCAGGAGTGGCTTAACAAGAGGAATACAACAATTTTAGCCAAATTCCTTGACACGTATGTATGCCTTGACCCCAGCCTCAGTCTATTCCTTGTGAAGTTCTCTCAAACTCTTGAATTTATTTTGCATGACAATCTTCACAAGGCTGCGGTTCTCTCGGTTGGCTGTGCATCTTTTTCTTCCACACTCTCTTCTGATTGGCCTGTTGTTTTCTGAGTGACACATGGCCAGGCCAACCACAGGTAACTAGGGTCAGCCGACGTCACGGGTCTTGCTGGAGGCAGTAAAACAAAGGGGAAACTAGAGGCAGCCCACTCAAACCAGCGCAGATTCTCCTACGTAATTAGCTTAAAATAACATCTTGTTGTGATGTTGGGTACCGGAATCGACATAATACATAATTAGGCCTCAAATTAGAAATTTGATCACATATCTGCTGGCACTGCCAGAAAAACAAATAGATGACAGCTATGGTTAAACGTGATAGAATGAGCGGACTGGACAGAAACGATAATCAAAAATGCTTGTGTTTGTAGCGCACACTTATTGAAAAGGTTCGATAAATTATTGTCTTTTGTTGTTATGGGCAAGTCTACAGATTCTTGCCATATGTTTCTGGCATCTCACGATGTTTTGTATGAAAAAATGTCTGTGGATGTGTGTGTAAAACAACAAACTGACAATTTATATATAATAATTTGTAATTGTATATACATTGTTGTGATTTATTGTTGCTGGAACGTTAATCTAGCTGTGAAAATAGTTGCCTGCTGAAACTGAAATGTATATACATCTTCAACTCGATATGATAGATAAACACAATGAGTTTGTCTTTACTATACACGTTAGATGTGACCCCCCTCATAGTAACAATCCTGTCAGATCATCCATTCTTTGAATGAGATTGTAAATTTACAGGTCGGCTAATCAGGCTTCATGGTTAAAGTTAACCTTTTCTACAGGTTTCAGTGCTATTTTTGCTCAGTGCTCAGCAATGGCATGGACGCTATGTTGTCTGGGGGCTTGACAAAAGGAGAGTGTGATGGTGGGTGGTGCTCGGGGTGGTGACTGAAGGAGGTGACTGTAGTTCTGACGTCAACTTGTTATGGAAGTCACAACGGTTTGTGAAAAATCACAGCTTCTTTATGCAGGCTGTGTGCATTTTACTTTGGACTGCTTTGAAATTTAGACATTTATGTGGTAGTTTAATAGCCCCTAGACCTCAGTTATTGTGAAAAAATGACAATATGGGACCTTTAAGTAACATTAACAAACATCAACAAATACAGTAATAAATGTATTCTCATTGTTTGTTCATGTTAATTCATACATTAACATTAACTAATGTAAACTTATTCTAAAGTGTTACAGATTTGTATTTTATGCCAAAAATCATTAGGATATTAAGTAAAGATCATGTTCCATAAAAAATATTTCGTAAATTTCCTACCATAAATATATCAAAACTTCATCTGAGATTAGTAATATGCATTGCTAAGGACTTTATAAGGTACTACGATTTTCTCAATATTTAGATTTTTTTGCACCCTCAGATAGCAGGTTTTCAAATAGTTGTATCTCGGCCAAATATTGTCCTATCCTAAGCTTATTTATTCAGGTTTCAGATGTTTAATTAATCTCAATTTTGAATTTTGGTTTTGTGGTCCAGGGTCACATTTACTTTTAAAGAATGGGACGTTTTTTAGAAATATATTTAAGGAAACCTGCAAGTTTACAGTACTTTTCTTTTTGTACACACAGCATGTCCAGTCTTCTTTAAAGTCACTTGTCCTTTCTTGGTTTTTGATGCACATGCAGGGTTGACGTCAAGAAAGCATCTAAAAAGAAAAGAACAAAACAAGTGAACATTATGTATATTCTCTGTGCTGTCTATCTATCTATCTATCTATCTATCTATCTATCTATCTATCTATCTATCTATATGTATATATGTATATATCTAGATAGGTAGATAGCTCAGAGAATTGCAAGACTTGAAATGTGATTACATGACAACATGATAATGTTAAATAGGCAGTTTATCATTCAGTTCTAGAATCAACTGTATATAATGTTTGTGAAAAAAGAATTAAGTCTTTTACAAATAATGTCAAGACAAGTTAGTGAGAATTCACTCTATCATATATATCAATGGCAAATATGCTAATGTAAAAACTCAATCACAAGGGTGCATGTTATGTGACATACAGCCAAGTATGGTGACCTATACTAGGAATTCATGCTCTGCTTTTAACCCAACCAAAGTGCACACACACAGCAGTGAACACACACACTGAGCAGTGGGCAGCCATTTATGCTGCGGCACCCAGGGAGCAGTTGGGGGTTCAGTGCCTTGCTCAAGGGCACTTTAGTCATGGTATTGAGGGTGGAGAGAGCGCTGTACATTCACTCATCCCACCTACAATTCCTGCCAGCCCGAGACTTGAACTCACAACCCTTCGATTGCGAGTCCGACTCTCTAACCATTAGGCCACGACTTCCCTTGCAACAGACAGAAGCAGTCTATGCCACCTCTTCCTGATACTGGAGGACAAAATACAATAATACAAACAGCACTGCAAGGCCAAAGACATAGTTGGGCTGTGCTCCACACACAATTTGATAGGGGTGCTCCGATCACGATCGGCCGATCGTTAATGCGCATCTCATCAGTAAAGCCGGTTATCTAATCAGCGGTTAATTCCATCAGGTGCGTGATTTCACATAGAGCAGCTGTTACTACACAGAGCCGTTGTTAACTGAGAAGATGCGCCAATAAACGCTGAAAATGAAGTGGATTTGCGCATCTTCTCTATTAACAATGGCTCTGTGTAGTAACAGCTGCTCTATGTGAAATCACGCACCTGATGGAATTAACTGCCGATTAGATAACCGACTTTGCTGACTAGATGCGCATAACGATAGGCCGATCATGATCGGAGCACCCCTACAATTTGACCTTTCCTGCTCAAAATCTACTGCTGGTTGCTTAGAGTTTGACCTGAAAATAAATAACAAATTTAAGAAAATACTTCCACGTTCCATTGTGGTTTTGTTTAGTTGTCTATACAGGGAATATACAGAACTCTCGGAGTTAAGTTTAATACCTTTTAAGACCTTTTTTAAGACATTTTCCAAAAAATTTAAGACCTCATTGCCACTCCAAGTTTTAACCGGTTACATCGGCGACTCTTTAACTTACATTTACTACACTGCCCGTACAAAAACATAAAGTCACACACTCATTTTTCATTATTCACATATTTCATTGGACCGCCTTTAGCTTTGATTAAAGCATGCATTCGCCGTGGCATCATGTCAATAAGCTTCTGCATTTAGGAATTTATTCCCATCCAAAGTTGCATAATTTTTTTGCCAAGGCCTTGTATTGATAATGGGAGAGCCGTACCACTGCGCAAAGTCTTCTCCAGCACACCCCAAAGATTCTTATTAATGGGTTTAAGGTCTGAATCTGGACTCTGTGGTGGCCAATCCATGTGTGAAAATAATGTTACATTCTCCCTGACCCACTCTTTCATAATTTGAGCCAATGAATCCTGGCATTGCCATCTTGGAATATGCCCGTCCCATCAGGGAAGAAAAATTTACTGATGGACCTGTTCATTCAGTATATTCAGGCAGTCAGCTGTCCTCATTCTGTGGGCATATAACATAATCATCCACGCAGTGATTATCCAATGGGAGGATCTTACCTATTTGCTTAGTTAAATCCAAGTGGTGACTTTATTATATTTTTTTTGGACGAGCAGTGCATATACAGTATTGTTTGTAAGGTAGCACAACTAAGCAGACTTACTTTGTAATAATTCCTTATCAATACAATATAATTCAGAAGTGCGAATCAAAGCACTAGATAATTAATTGAGTGACTAACCAATGCAACCCAAGAAACATGAATTAGACCAATAATAAAAAAACATATTGAGGAGGGAAAATAAACCTCTCCGTGCTAACAGGGAATTAATTTCACACAGTATATTCAAAATATGTGTTTGTAAAATAAACTCTTATAACTGCCTGGATACCATAGCTGTTTTATAGAACTCTTCTCAGAACAAACATCTGACTGGTCAAACAGTTTACCTGTGATTGTGGAGTGCTTGATCTGATGCAGACTTGACAATGTGTCAGCAATGCACCTGATCAAGTCTAAATAATCATGGAAGATAAAATAATGATCACAACTATTAAATCATTTGAATTGTGCATCCTAATGCCAGTGAAATAAATAAAATAAACACTGCCCAAAGTAGCACAATTACCATGTCCTAAATATAAAAATTTAATTTCCATCCCTAAAATACATATTTGACTGTCAAACATCATTTACTCACCTGGCATTAAACTAATGCAGTATGCCATTCTTTCTTTTTCTGTCCACAAAAGGAGAAATGTACTAAAAAATATACCACACACACAGTGTGAAGAGTGACCAGCAGTGAAAAGTGATCAGCAACAAGCTTTAAAAAATATATGCAAAACAATCTCAGAATGATCCCCTGCAATATGTGTCATATATTCCAAGTTTTTGTTGGTATATGATAGGATTTGGTGAAAAACAAACCGAAATTTAACAAATAATTTAATGAAAATCCTGACATTGGCTGTTGGTCTTTTGTGCCTGACTGTGTATTCATGACATTCTGCTAGTGCCACAGTTCATGTCGATTCACCCAAAAAAATCACACAAATGAAATCAAGAATAATAAAATGCAACATGCAATATATCTCCCGAAAATCCCCAAAAACATATCAGTGTACTATCCATTGCTGCACCTTTGGCTCAGAATGCCTTCTGAAATTCTCACTGCATTTTGCTACAGTTATCACGCAGTTGTTGTAGAGTGTTGTTATATAAACTACAGCAGTGTTTCTGCTTTAAAGTCATTAATCTAAACTGCTCACTGCATCATATAAGTAACAACTTGAACCATCAATGTATGATTCAAGCTCACTTAGACAGCCAACAGCTTCTTTCCTACACATAATTTTTTATATCAGATCATAAAAAACTGTGAAATCGCTCAGGAAATATGCACTTGAGACGGTGATGTGTGAGTGCCACTGACAGATTCTTCACCCCTAATGGCTGTCTCTCGCGAAATTTGCTGATTATTTGCATAAAGTTGAAGAATTCTCAACTTAATTGCATCACTTAACACGCCCACATTGAATTGCCAATGGTCACTGTTGCTTGTGTTGCTGGAAGTCACCAGCTCTCCATTGAAAATGCATAGGATTATTTCGCTCTGTCACTCTGTCACTGAATTTTCACATACGTATGGGTAAATGTAAATTTAAATAAAGGAATACATTGACATTTTGCATATTACATTTCAAATTGAATTTTGCTTCCCATATGCTTATAGTGTAAATGATGACTTAATGCTCATTTTAGGGTGAACTAATGTTTAATGTTTACATACCAATAATTTTAAGCTGTTTTCTCTTTCAAATGTAGAGACTGCTGGACATCAGATGGAGTGGCAAAAACCTGAAATTTTTTTTAGAAAGACAGCACAACCATCATTAACAGAACCAAGACATAAAACATGTTGCAAATAAATTTGATTTGAGTAATCTCTACTTACATCTGCTTGAAGGATAAGACCATCAAATTTCTGCAAGTGTGTGAGCAGCTGTAGGACCATGAAAGATGTGAAAGCAAGCAGGAATACTACATTTGAAATAAGCATTAGGAACATGACTATGGATGTGCTTTTAAAATCATAAGACATTAAAAACAATCATAGAACTGACATTTTTTAACACAGACTACAAATGTAACGTTAATACTTGTGAAGCGATTACATTAGAACTGGATCTTCATCAGATTGTTCAGCCTGAAAAAAAAATAAAATAATTAGCAGCTCATGTGAATATGTGTCCTAGTTGCTATTTAAGTTAATTTAGATTGTTGGATTAAAGGAAGGTGTGAATAAACATCTTAAGCAGCACTGAGTGACTGTGATTGATTTATGTACCGATATAAAGTTGGTTTGTCATTTGAAATATTGTTGGAGATTCAGCCTCATAAATCTTCAATATTTCATTAATGATTCAATACAATAACAAGAAACATACTGTTTTCATTGTTTTAAAATGTAGAAGAGAACACATAATGTGTTTTTTTTTTTTTGTTTTAATCTGCCTTAAGGTATTGTAACTGATAGACCTTATAATGTAAAAGTGCAGGACGAGGACTGTCTGCAAAGTTCAAAACCAAGAGCAAAAAGCACAATTATTGAATCTAAATGCTTCACTTGTGAAATGTATTAAAAATAAATATCAGATCTTAGGGGTGTGTCTTATTACTGGTTTTTAACAGAACATTTAACATGTTTTTTTTTTTTTTTGGTTTTATTCACAGATTTATAGCACAACAAAAGTTATTTAAATTGAATGATATTTACAGCCATCTTTTACTATCATTGGTTTTATTTACTGAACTATAAGACAACACATGATATTAAAATGTAAATGAATACAGTTAATTTCCTATGAATGTACTTTGCTGTCTCAATTTCTAAGGGTGCGTTTTGATACTTGTTCCTAAAATACTATTTAAATGTTGATATTATTCACATAAGACAAATAATATTAATAATAATAATAATAAAAAAATAAAATAAACAAATAAACAAAATAAATAAATTACAGAAATGTAAAAATTGAGAAAAAGCTTAAGATGTGCAGTAACTGCCCCCTAGAGCAGGGATTCCCAAAGTGTGGTGCTGCCACCAGGGGGTGCGCGAGAGGAAAAAATTTAATGGCGGTCTGTTTTTTAAGTGGAATTGTCCATACAACAATAAACAGGAACAGTAAACATTTCCTTTGTAATCGCTTTTATTTTACATAAAAAAACAAATGTATTAGTTTTCGATGGAAAAGATGCTGTCTTCTACGTTCTTCTTTTATGTGCTACTGCAGGCTAGGCTGTATGCGTGCCAACTTGTTTAATTTATTCCATAATATATTTTATAAATATGCTTAACTGGCTGAAATCAGGGAAACTGTCAAGTGGGACCTCTTATGATAAAGTTGTTAGTCAGGAGGAGAGTGGCCAGAGAACGAAGAGAATAGAGAAAGTAAATGAGCGAAGAAAAAATCTTGAGGAAATCTCTCTCTCGCTGGATCTAGCTGGATCAACCTAAAATATGTTTAACACAATTTGAGCATCATAGAAAACATTAATATGACAGTTCACCTCAGATTACGTAGCTGATTTGAAATATATAAAATTTTAGTGTGTCAAATCTGCAAGCATTATTCCGTGCGTGCACTTGTATTAACTCAGAGTCTGCGCGCTCTGCTTCTAAAGGCAGAGAGAGAGAAGGAAGATCGCTTTTTTTGGCTCACACTTTTCTTTTCCTAATTTTACATGATGCAAAAAAACACAAGCAGTGTCTGATCACGGTCGGGTGTTCTCAGAGTCTTATGACTCCGATCGCACAAGTATTACACAAAAGGTTAAACAGACCCGGGACCCGAGGTAATAGATTCGGACTCGACCCGGACCCGGCTGATAATTTAAAATATAGACCCGGGTCCAGCTTTCAAATAATAGACGGTTCCAGGTCGGGTCCGGGTAGGCATTTCTCAGATCTACATGGGTCCAGATCCAGCTTTTGAAATATAAGACGGGTCTAGGTCGGTGTACATTTACATTTATTCATTTAGCTGACGCTTTTATCCTAAGCGACTTACAATTGCTATATATGTCAGAGGTCGCACGCCTCTGGAGCAACTAGGGGTTAAGTGTCTTGCTCAGGGACACATTGGTGTCTCACAGTGGATTCGAACCCGGGTCTCTCACATCAAAGGCATGTGTCTTATCCACTGCGCCAACCCCACCCAGGGTGTAGTACATTATGGGTCTCTTTCGGGTTTGGGCACAAATTTTAGGACCCGTGAAGACCTCTAGCATAGCATATCCCTAATTAAAACAAATAAACTGTGATTAAAAGCGTTCAGTTCTACATTCTGTTTTTCAGATAAGGCATTTTGTATACAATCATACTTAGCCACTAAGAATTTATTTCATTTTATGCATCAATATTCAGCGTCAAATGTTGAAACAACTTTATATCGGTGATTTATGTTTGATTAAACAAGCTAACTTACATATAATTGAACAAGCCACATGAGGTGAGAATTGTTCACTGTCGATTTAAATTAATAAAAGTTTAATGTTCTTAAAGTCAAACCTTTTGTGGAAATGATGTAGAAATGCGAAAAAAAGACTATCTTACCATAACAATACTCAGTTGAACAATAATCCATCTTCTCATGCTCCAAAGTCCATTAATCTTCCTCTCAGGCACAGGTTAGATGATTCAGATGACAAATGATCTTGCTTATGCAGCATCGTCTATAGTTTGAAACTGAACCGAAGCACACAACGCTTAAAAACTACTCACAGCTTCACAAACCACTGGTTTATCTTAATAACACAAAAAGTTATTTTGTTCAATTAAATCCCACTGATGAATCAGGTTTGCCTGTAATACACTATTCACATCACGTCATATTTCAATCTGTCCCACAATACAATGTGTTTACAGTATTATAATTTATTATGTATTTAGTGGGCTGAATACGGGAATATGCTGTATATTTATATACATTCCGTAAAATATGCACAATGTTACTGTTTATAAAAATACAGTATAAGACTGTTATAAAATCCCTGTAAGCTAAGATTAAATTATTACAGTGTGTGACACTGTCACACAAAAGACGTTTTACCGCTCTGTTTATTACAATGATTAAATGTATCACAGAGTGTTCCTAGTCCATTTTATTCCTCTTAACATTTTAAGTGTGTTTATTTCTTTAAGAACTGTATGGTTGAAAGCAAGAAGTACAACTGGGTAAGAGAGCAGCATGACAAACAGACAGGGTGACAGTCACCAAACTGGATTGAGGAGTTAGAACTTTTAGAGCTCAACTTTCTAGGCACCAGCTATGAATTTTGGATTACACTTTCTGTGAATTGTATATACACTGATGGACACTCACATTGGACTTATCATCACACTGGGATTCTTGGACTGTTTTAGGGTATAGACAAACTAACTGAAAATTTGTTATTATTTATTTATTTTTTGTTGACAGACTGACTTTACCTGGTTTCATCATGTTGTTTTAAAGTTTTTTATGTAAACATTGTAATTACACTAATTTTTCTCATTCTTTTAACCACTAGTTATGTCTCACAGTTAAATCTGACCCCATTTTCATCTTGTAACTTGGCTGATGAGGCCGAGCGTTACACGTGTACTCCAGTTTTACTCTAAGTGTAACAATATTCACTATACCATTCAAAAGCTTGGAGTCAGCATACAGGTGCATCTCAAAAAAATTGAATATCATGGAAAAGTTCTTTATTTTTTGTAATTTAATTTAAAAAAGCTAACTTTCTTATATTCTAGGTTCACTGCACACAAACTGAAATATTTCAAGAGTTTTTATTATTATTATTATTATTATTATTATTATTATTATTATTATTTTAATATGACGGGGACACTATACTGACAAAAAGCACTGTCTTTTAGATAACACGTTAAACTGAGGTCCCGACTCTCTCTCTCATTAAAAATCCCAAGATGTCCTTCAAAAAAAGAGTAGGGGTGTAACCCCGGCATTGTGGCCAAATTCGCCCATTGGCTTCTGACCATCATGGACTCCTAACCATCCCCATACACTGATTGGCTTCATCACTCTGTCAACTCTCCTCCAACAATAAGCTGGTGTGTGGTGGGTGTTCTGGCACAATATGGCTGCCGTCGCATCATCCAAGCGGATGCTGCACACTGGTGGTGGTTGGGGAGATCCCCCCTTCTATCTAAAGTGCTTTGAGTGCCCAAAAAAGTTCTATATAAATGTAAGGAATTATTATTATTATTATCATAACTTAATTGTATCCCTTAAAAGGAACCTTTTAAATAAATAAATAATAAACCAGATGATGCATCTTGTGTTACATGCATCCCTTCAATGAAAGGAGGAAAACCATTTCAATACAGTGTGTGAGAAGAACACTAGACAAGTATGGCCTTCATGTTGAGACATCTCAAGCAGTGGCAATGTGAAAACCAAAGATTATCAGTGATCTGGAAGCTTTTTCAGGCGATGAATGGGCCAAGACTGTAGTAGAGAGGTGACAGAAGCTTCTAAGCACTTACAGACAGAGTTTATTGGCGATTTTAGGGGGTTGAATAATTTTGAACATGAATTTTTAGAGCCAATTTGAATTTTATCATTATTCATCAATGTTCCATTCTCAGAATCCCTCAAAAGGGTATTTACAAACTTTCTCTAATGCTTTACTGATGCCTTTGTTGAATTGATTTCATAAAATGTTGTTCTCCACAACAAAATGTCTTGCAGGTCAAGGGGTTGAATAATTTTGATTGCAACTGAAACTCATCAGTCCACTTAATATAAATTGTAACATCTGGACACCAACCAAAATGTATATATAAAGCCTAACTTACTGGGCACTGCTGTGTAACATCAGAGTAATTACATGGCAAATAGAATAAAGTGTAACACCTTTTTTTACTAAAAAGTGCTGTTATTCCTGTTACATATTTGTATTTTCATTGGCAAAAAGTTTTGTTACCAATATCTTGTTAGACATTTGTACTTGTACATATAATTCAGTGGGTTGTTACATATGTGTAGTTACACAAACATTAGAGCTGTAGATACTATGTACTAATGTGTACTTACACTGTGGTTACATACTATATACACATCTAGTTACTCTGTAAGTACACAGGTATTAGGGACACAATATAAAAGTGGGACCACACTTTTTGTAAATGATATGATCACTGATCATAAATTATTGTAGATGTGCTCTGTTTGATAGAAACCTGGCTAAAACCTGATGATTACAGTATTTTAAATGAGTCTACCCCCCAAGATCACTGTTATAAATATGAGCCGTGTCTAAAAGTGTTGCTTCAATTTATGACAATGTTTTCTGTATTTATCAGAAGGCAGGCATCAAGTATAACTTGTTTCAAGTAATGATTCTTCATATAACATTATCCAGAGAAACAAGTGTTAATAATAAATCCCCTGTGATGTTTTTACTGGCTACTGTATACAGGCCACCAGGGCAGGGCACCATACAGGCTTTATTAAGCTGATTTTATATATTTGCTGATTTTATCTTCAAGTTAGTGCTGGCTGCAGATAAAGTTTTAATTGTTGGAGATATTCATATCCGAATTGATTATTATAAAGATGCACTGGGAACAGCATTTATAGATATTCTGAACAACACACCCCAGGGTCTACTCATTGTCGAAATCATACTCTAGAATTAAAACTGTCACATGGAAATTATGTTGATGGTGTTGAAATTATGCAGCCAAATGATGATATTTCGGATCATCATTTAGTAAATTCTACTTCTTGTTACAAGTATGGTAGATTCATCACTTCTACCACAAAAGACTGCTTTGTAATTAATCTTCCTGATGTTTCACAATGCCTTAAAATATCCAAAACCTCAGAACAACTTGATGATGTAACAGAAACTATGGACTCTCTCTTTTCTAGCATTTTAAATACAGTTGCTCCTTTACTTTTGGAATATTAAGGAAAACATTCTGACACTGTGGTATAATGAGCACACTCACCTATCCTACAGAAAAGCATTAAAAACTGCTAGATCTGACTACTTTTTTGTGTCTTTTAGAAGAAAACAAACATAACCCCAGGTATTTATTCAATACAGTGGCTAAATTAATGAAAAATAAAGCATCAACAAGTGTTGACATTTCCCAAAAAGCAAGCAGTAATGACTTTAGGAACTACTTCTAAGATTGATACTATTCAAGGCTCTAGACAAACTTTTTGCACTGGTTGCACTGGTGTGCCTAACTTTTTTTCTTAGGTGCACACAAATTTTCGACCACATCACATTTAACACCGCAGTTTTACAAGTTCCCTCTTTTTTTTTTTTAATCACTGTCAATATATGCAGTATTGACTTGTAGCCTAAATGATTAACTAACATTCTGGTCAACATAATGTTCTTTATTTGAAGCACAATTGTACAAGAAAGGTAACTTACTGAAAAAGTGCTGGTGCTTAAATTGCTTCACTGAGCTCAAATGTAAACTTAAAAGCTCTCAAGATAAATGAAAATCTAAATTAAGTGTTTTAACCTGTTAGCCAGCACCCACATTATGTGACTCACAGCTGAAAGTGCTCAAACTTATAATTGTAACAGTTTCCTACTTCAGTGTGTTACAAACATATTTTTGGTGTCTTTGGAAAGAAGACACTTTTGGCTTTACTTTTTATCAACCAGATTTGATAATGCTCAAAAATATTAAAAGTTATAGACACTGAAGTGCCTTGAATTTTTTTTTTACCACACTTAAATATTCTTTTATTTGATATAAAAATAAATGAAATGAGTCCTGTAGCAATCTAGAAAAGTAATGGGTTGAAAGCCACGTTTCATTAGTTTATATTTCAAATCTGAATAAGATGTCATGAAACATGAGACTCCTGAAAATATTTTTCTGAGACTATGTCTAGACCCCCACCCCCCAAATTTAAGAAAATATATTTCCCATTAGTATTGAAGGCTTAGTTCAGTTTTGTATGTAGTAGCAAAGTGATTATATTTTGTTTCCCTTTTTATTTAAGTTAATTTAGAAAAAAATTGTCAAATATACGTTTTAGTTTTTTATTTGTATTTAGTTATTTTTATTGTTTTAAGTAACGACCAAGCTGCTAGTGGCAGACAGTGAGAAATGTTTGATCAATTTAGTTTCTTAAATCATCACGAATTGCCTAAAATAAAATCTATAGATAAAAAACTGTTCAACCATATAACAATGTTTAAACGTTAAACCCAGAAAACAGTGCGCTATATCCAGTGTGCGGAGATGCTTCAGGACATGGAGTCATCGTGATCACTTTGAGATTCAAATTTTTTCAGTGGATACAGCACCATTTTTGCTCATAAAGGTAAGAGTAATACATCATTTGTAACTGCAAAGTGTCTACTTTTATTCGTGTGCAATCACAATATCAATGTTGTGCTTTTATAAAATAACAAACATGATGTGCTTTCTGCCGTGTCGTCTTTAACAGGAGTACAAAAATAAACCAAAACTCAGCAATGCCTTACAGACATGATAAATATATCTATAGAAAGCATTAAATGACTACTAACTGAAATAAAACCAAATGAAAACTCTTTCATTATAATCATAATCCGTTAGGGTGCACTTCTCTTTAAAGGTGTGTCTAATGAGGAGATGGCGAGTCAGGTTTGGCAACTTCATCCCTGCGACACCTCAAAAAACACTAGTTTATTAGTAAATCATTCAAATATCTCCTTACTATTTGCTGCTGGCTGGACACTAAACACTGTCAAGTCACTCTTGACAGTCACGGTAGCACAATGTCGTGTTGTTTATTTATTCATGCAATTTATTTTTTCATCACTAATTAATGGTTTGTTGTATCTCTCTATTAGTGCTATTGGATCTTAGCGCTGTGTTAGACACTATTGACCACAACATTCTTTTGCATAGACAAGATAACTATGTTGGTATTAATGGAAGTGCATTAGCATGGTTTAAATCGTACTTATATGACCGCCATCAATTCTTAGCAGGGAATGAACAAGTATCATATTGATCACAAGTGCAGTATGGAGTTGGTACTCTTCACGCTTAAAATTTTACCCTTGGGAGATATCAGCAGGAAACCCGTTGTTAGCTTACACTGTAATGCTGATGATACTCAGCTCTATATTTCTTTGTGGCCCGGCGAGACATACCAATTTGAAAAACAAATGGAATGCATAGTCTATATAAAAAACTGGATGATGAGTAATTTCTTATTACTAAATTCTGAAAAAAAAAAAAAAAAAACAGAGGTGTTAATTATACAACCTAAAAACTCAACATGTAATAACCTAGAACACTTTCTAAGACGTGGTGGCTGCTCTGTCAATACTTTGTCATCAGTAAGAAACCTAGGTGTGCTATTTGATAGCTATTTTTCCTTAGAAAGCCACATTTATAGCATTTGTGAAACTGCATATTTCCATCTCAAAAATATCTCCAAATGATGATCTATGCTCTCAATCTCAAATGCAGAAATGTTAATTCATGCATTGATGACCTTTAGGTAAGATTATTGTAATGTTTTATTGGGTCGTTGTCCTGCACGCTTAATAAACAAACTTCAGCTAGTCCAAAAAGCAGCAGCTAGAGTTCTTACTAGAACCAGGAAGTATGACCATATTAGCCTGGTTCTGTCAACACTGCACTGGCTACCTATTAAACATTGTATAGATTTTAAAATCTTGCTTATTACTTATAAAGCCCTGAACAAGCTCTTGTTACATTATAGTCTTCTACATATTGTACTCCACCGATGGAGTTTTGGTTCCTTGCCGCTGTCGCCTCTGGCTTGCTTAGTTGGGGACACTTCATTTTCAGTGATGTCACTGACTTGATTGCAAACAATTGAACGGATACTATTTAAACTGAACTGAGACGAATGATGACATCACTGAATTCAGTGATGAACTGCCTTTAACTGTCATTTTGCATTATTGACACACTTTTTTCCTAATTAATGTTGTTCAGTTGCTTTGACACAATCTGTTTTGTTTAAAGCGCTATATAAATAAAGGTGACTTGACTTGACTTGACTATTTTGCTCACTGTAGAGGGTGTTCCATTTCCCATTGTTTTTCATGCAAATTACCATCTGTCCCCAAAAATTGTAAACTCTCCATGTCTAGGACTTGATCAATGCAAATTCTAATTGTTATTTTCCATCTCCATTTGGGGGATGTTTGTTTTGGTCTGAGTAGTTAAGAAATGTTGAAAGAAGATCAGGTCACTTCTGTAAGCCAGGTGAGCCTGTAGAGTGGAGTATACTATGTGTTTTACTTAAGTCAGATATGCATCCTTACTCTTATGGCGTGGTACGACTCGGCACGGCATGGCTCAGTATGGTACGGCACAGTTTGCATTTCCACTTAAGGGTAGTATCACTTTAGAGTGGGCGGGACTATTCACGTCATTAAAGTTGAGCCACCTCTACTGTACTCTACTTCTAAAAATCTTTCTCTTTCTCATTCCTCATCACCAAATCAAGCTCTCGCTGGATCCACTCCTCTGCTATTAACGAGAGCAATGTCTGTACTTCTACACCTGACAAAAAAAATTTGGGTGTTAAAAAAGGTGCACTTGCCCCAAACAACCCCCAACACAAAAAGTGAACCTTACCAAGCCGTACCGTGCCATACCATGCAGAGATTAGATTTATCTTTGAGAATTTCATGTTTTGTATTGATGTAATTTGTATAATACATATTTACCTGACTTATAATAAATTGTTGCATTTGATTTTATCCTGACTTACTCAAGAAGATAAAGTGAAGGCATATATTTCCGCAGATCTCCCCTCAGCGTTAAGTACATACTAGATCTCAGGTTAGATGGAGCATGGCAGCACATCAGGTGAAATAATATATTTCTGACTAATTGCTAAGTTGTTGTGCAGTTGCATTAAGGGGGCTAGACAAAATACTATTGGAGGACTAGTAAGCATGTTTCTGGCATTGGTTATAATCTCTGACTAATGATCAGAATGGAGAGTTTGTGATCGTGAGAACCTCTGAGCGACATAGATTCCAAATGAACGAGTAAAATATAAAGTAAAGAGTTAATTAGAATAATGGAATGTCAGAAAAAGAATAATTAGAAATTGACAAACAACCAATTTGCATTTCATTCCAAATTTGAGGTCATAGGGTTAAGGTTAGGTCAGATTAGAGTTTAATTTAAATGAAATAACAATGGCAACCAAAAAGACCGAATGCACAGTAAACCTTCTATATTAAAATGTAGTTCTCAAATTATGTGAGGAAAAAAAAGGCTATTTATTTATATTTTTTTCTGGAATATTTTCCAGGATCGATAAAAAAATAAATAAAAAATAAATAAATAAAATAAAATAAATAAATAAATAATAATAATAATAACATGCTTGTGATAAATCATTAACAATTATTAAGCAAGAATAAGCAAGTTCTTTATTATTGAAGTAGGTTCCTCCACACGAGACAAACTGTAAAGGGAAATACATATGTTTTACACTTTTAACCACTCTCGTTGTGGTCATCAGCTAATTGCCTTTGTTAGACAGCCCTATAAAAAAAAGGTGACTCGTAGAAAGAGTGCTGTTTACAGAGAAGTTCAGCAAACATATTTAAGTTGGATTGCCCTGCTTTCCAGTATGATGTAGCAATTCTGATATCACTCATCTCTTCTTCCATTGATTAATTATTTGCAATTAAAATTAAATTAATTATTCCCCTTATTTTATTAGAACAATAATATATTCCAAGAGGCAAATATTCACGAAAACCTAGTCATGTACACAAAAATCTTCACATGAGAAAGCAGTTATCACTTTAACAATAAAACAAAAAAGTTAAACTTATACTATTCCTCAAAAGAAATGTTCAGTACTGAAAAAATGCAAATTCTCTCATAATTTACTGAACCTTGCCTACTAGCCTATGCCTTTAAAGATTGTGCTAAATGATTGTACAGAAACATACTTTCATAAATAAACCAAACCTGAGGATTGTTCACTGAGGATAAAAATATGACAACAAGCCACGGTCTCCCCTATATACAATTAGTGTAGTAAAATTAACTCTCCTTTGCATGCACATTTGGTGCAGTTCTAATCACTCACTGTAGTCGCTGTTCTCATCCTTGATGCCATCGATGGTTCCATCTGGCTGCATCTGCAGGTAAAAACCCTGCTGGCTGAACAGTCGTGTCACAATGCCTTTCAGCTGCGGCTCTGGAAAAGAAACACACAGCCCCGGCCCAACACACATTTTTAACAGAATTCACACCAACAATATTTTTTTCATCTTTTTCAGCATGTAAACTAAAGCATGTTAAGAAGAATTCAACTATTTTAATAAGTTCTTGACTTCTGATACAGTAATGGCGGTAAATGTACTTGTGAATAGCTGTGTTAACAAAGCTCTGCTTATTTGCTTCTGCAACCTCATTTATTACTTTCACTATGGACACCTGGAGTTTAGAAGACCAGCTGTAGCCATAACAGGTGTTTTCTGATGGAGTGGTGACCTGCACAAGCAGGTATAATACATTTTTAAAGAAATGCCTGAGAGGTGAGGAGTGAAGATGGCCACATGGATGACCTGGCATGCAGCAAAGTTCCACAGCTTTCAATACCAGAGCTCATATGAGTTGTGAATGTCCATGATAGTCGCAATCAGCTATACATCAAGGACCCCATCTATCCACTGCAGACCCCATTTTGAGACTTCTGGGGCGAATGCTGGTGCTGTTAGCATCTATTTCTCTGAGGAGGATTTTAGTTTACTTGTGTTTTTATTCACCTGCTTGGACTACTGGACTGCTTGGACTATTGGACTGCTTGGACTATTTTATACAAACGTTGTATGTTTAGATTCTGTCTACCGCTATTTGCTATCTGTAGTTTGTTCCTGGCATCATTGGATCTGGAAATCTGTTTTGGTTATCAGACTTCTCCTTTAACCTTCTGCTCAGCTACAGGTATGATGACTGTCAAACTGCCTTTCTAGGTTGCAGTTGTGTGGATTATTCTCTGCTTAATTTTTTATCCGGTGTTTTCCCTCTATCAATACTCTGCAGTGGAACTGTTGCAACTATACATTCATTATGGTGAGCCTCTGCCTGCTTTATGCTTACATCAGGATATTGCTTTTATACCGTGCCGTAAATATGTTCATCATAGATCTCATCATAGATCAAGTTTTATAACTGTCTCTGCAAGTGCAATTCCATCCTTTTGGTCTTCAAACCCTCATTCTCCAAGGAAACATACTTGGACTCTTAATTGATAATAAATATTACATAAGGAAAAATTTTGGACCCACTTTATATTAAGTGGCCTTAACTACTATGTACTTACATTTTAATTAATAATTTAGTACAATGCACTTATTCTGTACATACATGTTTTTACATTGTACTTATATTTAAAAAAAAAACTACATGTAATTACATCTGTATTTAATTTCTGTAATTACATTTATAATTAATTACACTGTTGACCCATACTTTACACCTTAACCCACCCTTAAACTTACCCATACCTCCAACCCTCTCCCTTAACCTTACCCCATCCCACCTCAATAGCAGCAAAAGTGTTTTACAATACAATATGAACACAATAAGTACATTGTACTTATTTTTTTATGTAAGTACATAGTAGTTAAGGCCACCTAATATAAAGTGGGACCAAAATTTTAAGTTACAACTCTTCCTGTAACAGAATGTGCATCATTTTAATCTGTCGCTTTGCAAATCAAAGGATCTGTTCCAACCATTCTTCTTGTGGTGTACAGGCCTCAAATATTCGTGTGGACAATGCAGAAAATTAATATTCCAATGAGTTTTTATTATGTTAGGATAGTTTGGAGTTACAGCAGTTTCTCTAAATATACTCTACTTAGCTTTGTGAAGCATTCATGCTCTCTTTTTCCCTAAGAAAATCAAACTCATTTATCAGCCATTCGTTCTACCACTCTGATTGTACTAATTCTGATTGTAACATATCTAATTCTAGCCCAGATGTTATCTTCATTATCTTCTGTTTCTATTTTTTCTATTTTTAAGCTTCCAACAGTTGAGGAAATATTTGTACATAAATCTAAATCTGCCACGTGTCAACTGGACCCACTACAGACTCACTTGGTAAAAGATGGTTTACCTCCTCACATGTGAGTTTGTGAAATAAATGTACATGCATTTTTCTACTCATACTGTATAGGAATGTATGTTACAACTCTTCCTGTAACAGAATGTGCATCATTTTAATCTGTCGCTTTGCAAATCAAAGGATCTGTTCCAACCATTCTTCTTGTGGTGTACAGGCCTCAAATATTCGTGTGGACAATGCAGAAAATTAATATTCCAATGAGTTTTTATTATGTTAGGATAGTTTGGAGTTACAGCAGTTTATCTAAATATACTCTACTTAGCTTTGTGAAGCATTCATGCTCTCTGTTTCCCTAAGAAAATCAAACTCATTTATCAGCCATTCGTTCTACCACTCTGATTGTACTAATTCTGATTGTAACATATCTAATTCTAGCCCAGATGTTATCTTCATTATCTTCTGTTTCTATTTTTTCTATTTTTAAGCTTCCAACAGTTGAGGAAATATTTGTACATAAATCTAAATCTGCCACGTGTCAACTGGACCCACTACAGACTCACTTGGTAAAAGATGGTTTACCTCCTCACATGTGAGTTTGTGAAATAAATGTACATGCATTTTTCTACTCATACTGTATAGGAATGTATGCACTCACATGTGTATTTAAGCCTGTGTGCACCTGGATATATGCATGAGATAATGCATGTCATATGTTCATCAAAACTGCATATTTTCTCCTTACAAATATTATTCAGTTGAACCGTACAAGTTCCATATGTCCCCATTCCAGAAACAGAAACAGTTAAAATCAGATGTGTAGGTAATTGTGAATGGTAACCACGACTACTTAAATCACCACAACTGACAGAAGAAACACAACACATCAGCAGCACAGACCAAAAAGAAGCCTCGGTGCACAGAAACAAGACGGAGGGGACAGAGCACACATAATAATGGGTACAGAAACATAATAAATGTAGAGAGACCAAAAATGTATCAGAGGGGAGGAAAGAAGGAAAAAATAAAAAAGGAAGGAAGAGACAAAGAGGAAAACCGTACAAAATACTATACATAAAAACAATACAAATAGGGAGAGATAGAACAATAGTCGGAGGCATACTACAAGGACAAGACAGACATTGGCGACTGCCGTTAGACAGGAGCTAGTCCCCATGAGCACAAAATGGGGTGGGTAATTGGAAGACACAGCTTAAGGATGGAGGCTGAGTTACTGACCTAGCCTGATGCCCTTACGGGACACCTGTGGAGGTTTCGAGGGCGCATCTTACGGGGGAGAAGGAAAAACATTTTTACAGACAAATCCTTCAGAAACAGGCATCAAATAACTGATCATATGTTGGTAAGGGGGGATGTGCTTATTCTACATGATGAGAAAGTGTTTTGAAGGAGGAAGAGAGGACAACTGTGTAATTATATATATATATATATATATATATATATATATATATATATATATATATATATATATATATATATATATATATATATATATATTTCATACACTTCGTGCCACTTTATGAGAGTCAAAAAAGGACAAAAGCATGATTCAGTTGGCAGTGAGACCACGTCCATCAATAAAACTAAGTATACAACCCCTCCCTATACTGCAGTAAAATTCTCTGTTGGAAAATCCATCCTAAACTGGTAGCTGTGGTTTCTAGCTGGGTATTAAGCTGCTCTCTTTTTTGTCCCTGGTTTAAGATAATTCTGTCATATTACAAAACACAGCTTCCAGTTTAAACTGGATCTTCCATCAGTGAAACATTTAATCTAAGAAACCCCTGATGCGCTGCATTGCAAAAAAAAATATAATTATATATATATATATAATTGAGGATGTATGTTCCTCCAGCAGCGCTTTAGACAGACTGCAGCAGAGGCTTCGGGTGGGGGCTGATGTCTTAAAAAGCATCCAGCACTGACCTGGTCGCCGGCGAACAGGTATTTTCTTGCCGCTGCAGAAACGGACTTTACTGAAGACCCCCAGGAAATGTCGCTTGCAGAGAGAGCGGGGGTCTTTGCTGGGACTGGGTCGGCGTTTAGAGGTAGATACCCGATCGCTGTTGGATTCCCGCGCCTGGCGTTTTTGTCGGATCAGAGAACTGGCGATCGCGGCCATCTCGAGTATTCAGCTAAACGAGCTTTTTGACGATTGCAGCCGTTAACGCAAAAAATGGGAATAATAAATAAACAAAACTGTATTCTCTGCGCAAAATTAGCCCGATCTCATTCCGATTACTTGCGAAACATCCAGAGGATCCTGTGCATTGGAACTGATATCTCATCCTCTTCTCAGATTATCTACCCAGACGGCTGTGAGTCTCACACACGATAACATAAAGCACATTTTCCGTTCTCCATATTAGAAGCAACACATAAAAACACATAGATAATAACAACAATAAATAAAAAACAACATTTAAAAAGACGTCCAATGTTAACATGGGTAACCTGTCACGCAGGTATTCCAGGTACGAAGACAGCAGACGCGTAATTCCTATTTCAAGCGACTACTACATGATCCACATTTCTAGTTCATTCCAGATAACTTTACATGAATCCGGATAATAAATGGAGTCCGTGACAAGAAAGCGCGTTCTCAGGCTCTAGGCTTAAGTGACGCACGCACAACTTCACGGAACAACTGGGCTCTCTTGATTATTTTTCAGCTCTTCATAATACTTCCGAAAGAGTTCATTGCATTGTTGTTCACGTCGAAATTTCTTATTTTGTTCAAAACGAGTTGTAATTTAAAGGTCAGGTACAGCGAGAACACTGAATCCTTACGAAGCTGTTGAAGGAATGTTGTAACTCAAACAGATTCACACAGACAGTGAGCCAGTGAATAGGGTGTAATAGTCTCTCTCTCTCTCTCTCTCTCTCTCTCTCTCTCTACACACACAATCATACGTGATTGAGGTTTGTATGAGGAATTCGCAGGGTTAAACAAGAGCAAGTGAAGGAGATAGAAAATATTCATTGGGAGAGGAGGATTGTCCAACATATGATGACCGGCTCATCCTTTATGTGTGGCACATTCCGTAAATAATTATCTCATTTCAAATTCTTACGGTGGCCGATGGAGCTCAACGCGCTGCAAATAGAAAAACAAACAAACAAACAAACAAAAAAAACCCTGCAAATTAACAAACCAACTTAATCAATTTGACAACATAGGCTGCAAATGCTCACATATAATTTATATGTCTGTCCATCTGTTTACCATACAGATTAAAATGCACCATAATGACACAGATCCCCCTTCTGCTTTTCATCCTTCTGTATTTTCTAACTAATAATAAAATATACACATCTAATCTAAAATATATTTGTAGGTAATACTGTAGAATGCTGCTTTTGTGTCTGAACTAAGATAATCAATTTAAGTAACTATGATGTAGTAACAAGATAATAGTCCTATAGAAATGTTGTTTTACGTTATAGTGCTGCAGTATTCTACTAACTAGTTTAAACTGCTACAGAGATGTAATGTTCTACTTTAAACATTAATGCATTAACACAACACTTCCCCTTTAGATATGCAGATGTAACTACCACCGTCATAACACCACAATGCTGCATTTGTGTCATGCACTGTGCCTTACAATATGAAATACCAAACCTGACCAACTGAATAAATATACCAATAAATACATATATTGGAGTCCCATGGAGCAAAACTGGAAGGATACAAAAAAGGAGCTATGACAGTGAAGGACGAGAGAGGACCAGGCCTGGATTTCGTTTTGGTTTTGTTTGTGTACGGCAGTCGTCCTTGAGGGGCTGTCGCGCTGTTTTGTGTTTATTTTGTTATTAAAGTGTTATTTAAATGGGGAGGAGCAGGGAACGGGGGACTCCTGCCAGCTGTCCGAAACAGGAGGAACCATCACCATCCATCAGGCGGCAGAGGAGTGTCATGCCGTCCCACCAGGGCTATCCAGTGCCGCCGCCTGGCATTTACATTTACATTTATTCATTTAGCTGATGCTTTTATCCAAAGCGACTTACAATTGCTATATATGTCAGAGGTCGCACGCCTCTGGAGCAACTAGGGGTTAAGTGTCTTGCTCAGGGACACTTTGGTGTTGCACAGTGGATTCAAACCCGGGTCTCTCACACCAAAGGTATCTGACTTATCACATAGGCACCATGGAAGAGTTCATGGAACCAGAACAATTGTATTATTTTTTTTTATTTTCTCTCGTCTCTGTCGCTCCTCATTCTTCCGTCTCCTTTTCTCTCTCCTCGTCTGTCTGTCCTTACCCCCAGGTACCCATGGGCACCGTGAGTGGCTCCCCCGGAGCGGGTAGAGCGCAGTCTCGGGATTTTTTTTTTTTCTAATTTATTTATTTCTGCATGTCTTGACCTTGGGGTAATGAAGAGGGCATGTTTTACCTCAGGAATAGTAATCGAGTCAGAGTAGGCTAAGTTGGAAACTTTAAGGCCACAGTGACACCTAGTTGTGCCCAAACCAAATACTAGAAGTGATTTTGTCAGGTTTGGCATTCCACAATGCAGTAGGTGGATCACATGGCTCTGACACGAAAAGCTCTTGCCTTGTGCAAAATAGCAGCATTAAAGATTCATTCTAGAAGTGTGCTCTTTCATCCTTTTCTAAATTTAATGTGGGTCTAAGAATGCACTTCCAGCTGTCTTCTAGCATCTACATTTGTACCATGCCATTTAAGTATAGCTGCACTTCGATGCTCTTCTAATTAATGGTACTTGGTCTGAATTAACAATCTTCCAAATGCTGTGGAGAATCTGGTAACAAAATTAGAAGAAATTAGAAGACTTCTGTAACATAAATTCTCTGACACAAAAGCAGTTCCTTATGCAATTCTAGAATGATAACAGTTTTCCCTAAAACCTCAACTACAATTGATTGTCAGCAAGTGTTCAGGCCAGGGTTACTTGACAGACTATGACAATGCACTTATAACCTAAATTCATTAATGATCTTCAAATCTGTACTCAGTGACAATCACATCACGCCATTTGCCAAGCAAAAACTGCCCCACATCCAGTGATTTTGTCCATGGCCCCTCAAAATGCCTGTGTATGTCCCTGATTGCAAGTGGCTTTGCTGAAAAACAGCAAACATTTAATGATGTAGTATTTCTGTTACATGACAAGTGCAGTGATGTTACATTAGACAAAACTCAGACCAAAACCAACACTTATATTATAAAAATTATTTTGAGTTACTTCCAGCTTAACATACTGAATGGTATTTTAAGAGATGTAGTAAACAGGATATATTAATTTACCATGTTAAATAATATACAAATTAAGGTATACCAACTGCAGAGACTGAATGTGAGATATAACTGACCGCATCATTGAATAAATTAGTTAATTAAGAATCACTTATCTAAGTATGGTCATAAATTCCAATGCAGTCCAATATTCCAAATCCAATAATGTATTAAGAACACATTACATATTTAATAAATACATATTGGTCATAATATGGAAATGCACAAAGATCCCTCTTATCAGCCTATATCAATATTTTGTTGTGTTGAGAGTGTGTTGCATTATGCACTTCCATTAGCTGAACCAGCACTATGCGTTTAAATTATCAAATCATTGTATTGCTATGTTTTTATTCACACTACATAACATGCAAACATCAACACAATGATCCAAAGGGCATAGACCAAGCAATTTACTATGCTCAAATGTTTAAGAAGCATGAATCAAATATACTTGTATTGCATGTTCACAATACCGTCCTATGCAAAATGTCCATCATTTGCAAGATATGGCAAATCTTCCTGTTATTACACTTATTTTGAATGACACTTAACCAAATTCAACAAAGGAGTGACAATCATTACATATGGTGATTTGTGCATTATGCCTGAACATGCTCCTCAGAACACCTGTCCTGGTTTCAAAACCCAATTTAGTCATGGGGCCATATGCAACCAAAATATGAGGAGTTCAGCACCCCTGTGATAAAGCACAAAGTGTTTTACATCAGTGACCTGATGTAACATATTGTATAAAACTGAGTATTCCATAGGCTTGGCATATTACAACATATATAATACATACCAAAATAAATTAATAAATAAATAACAGAGTCACAATATGCTTTTAATCTTCATTTTATCTAAAACATTTTAATGTGGGAGAGACAATACCACATTTAGCTTACTGTTGTTTGGTTAAAAATATTGCATTTTAAACTTTTTATTTTTATTTTAGAATAAATAATTGCTTGTGAGGAAAATTGCTTCATTATTGTATTATAATGTATATTTGCATTGAGTTCAAAGTTTCTGTTTCTTGTGCTCTTTGATACACATTCAAAGCAGTAAAAAAAAAAAAAAAAAAAAAAAAAAAAAAAAAGGCATAAGAGATTCCGATCTTCTGTGCAAAGTTAAGTTTCCTGCAAAATAATGGACAAAAAGAAAAGGTGTATAGGTCAGCAGAGGCTTTATGAAGCTGAAGCCTAATGAAGTGAAGGATTACACAGCACAAGCATTTCAGTTAGCAGGGCCTGCCCGTAGCATAGGCAATGTAGGCCAACCTGATCTCATAAAAATACGTAACACTGTTCAATTTTTGTGCAACACCGTTTTTACGTACCTTACTGCACATTTCGCCGCAGTTTCAAAGACAAATTTCCACTGAGTGGTACTAAAACACTGGTTCAATTTGTGAACCCTGGCACGATTGTGGCGGTTCACAATTCAAATATCTGGGGACTGTAGCTAAAATTTAATGCTCTATGATGTTGGATATATGCCACACACCAGGGGTGCCCAACCCTGTTCCTGGCAATCGACTGTCCTGCAATGTTTGGCTCCAACCCTAATCAAACACATCTGCCTTTAATTTTTAAGTGAGCCTGAAGACCTTAATTAGTTGCTTTGGGTGTGTTTGGTTAGTATTGGAGCTAAACTTTTGTAGGACAGTCGATCACCCGGAGCAGGGTTGGGCACCCCTGCCCTACACAAAACCCAACATTAGACCTAACCAATAGTGTTAACAAATGCAAAATTGATATATGAATGCATTTGTTGATGCAACCGTGTAATTTGAAATTCCATATATGCAGATTTGGACTGATTTGCCAAACCGTGGTAACACAGTACGTTTCTGTACATTTCTGTACTCAATGAGCTACTTTACAAACCTGCCACCTAGGAAAACCCATTGATATGAAGCTGAAATGTGTGACGCTAACATCATAAAGGATCATTTTTCAGATCTCCCAGCATATTAATATTGTATTGAAGTCATAGCAAGATATTCTTCAAGTAATTGTGAAATAAGAAATAAGAAATAATATATATAAAGTAAATCTGTGTGAAAAGGAATAATAGGTGTCGGTTTTTTACTGCCTCTAGTGCTTTTGGAAACTGCAGTGACATGTACTTATCGGTACGCATTTTGCATCTCGCTAAAAAGTGCACCCAGGTACATTTATGCAATTTGACCAGGTAGACATAGGTAGTTGTCCAGGGCACAAAATCACTGGGGGGTGCCACAAGAAAAGATTGATATATTTATTTATTTTTGGCCAGAACCTTTTGTGACCAAAACTCTTCTACACCATATTAAGCAAAGTAATTTCTGAAAGTAAATTACGACAATAACAATTTTATTACTAATCAATCATCAAACTGATTAAATAATGTAATAATAAAATACAATTTACATCAATGAAAAATTTAAAAAAGATTTGACAGCATTTCATGTTGGACTAATTAAAACACTTCTGCTTTCTTAGCAGAAAGAATATCAATATAGAGGTAAAATTTACAATTTAATGACTGTGTACTAGCCCATGATGTTTATGTAGTATTTTGAAATAGCATTTTTAAAACATCTTAACTGGCAACACTGACACCATGGAATGATTTTGCTAGAGTTAACTGCTTATTTAATTAAACCTTCTCTAATTTTGTTTCAATGTCCGTTACATTACTGCTTGCTTTTAATTCCCCAAAGTGTGTTTAAATGACTTTTAAAAAAGACCACAACTAGGACTATAATCTAGCATTCATAAAATGAAATAATTAAGTTTAAGTATGTAATTTTCCACTGTATGTATGCACAAAATTGAAAAGAAAGATATGGGTATGCTAATTAAACTAACTAGCTAGCCAGCTGGCAAATAAATTACAAAATGTATTATGATATGATTACAAGGTCAGAAATGTCCAGTGAGAAGCACAAGTTACTCTGGTTGAGGTGAGTTTCAACTGTAGCAGAGTTGGGAGCGATGCGGAATTGAGTTGTTGTCCAGGGTGCTGAATGACGTACCGGAGCTCCCTGTCCTGGAGGACACCCAGCTCTTTTGCCGGTGGCTGTTTTAGAAAGCTCATCTCACCTCAGCTGAGCTCGGGACGCGTCTATCTTCCATAGCTTCGCATACCACATTTGCTGCATATACATCAATCGTTTCCTACATTCACCCTGCATTCTTTGTTAAAAAGAAATGTCCTTGACACGAATTTCGGCTCAAAATTGCTTTTACTTGCAGAAGCGGTCGTGCTCATGACCATGATGATGTGTTTCGTGTCATAAGGTGTGAGATGGAATGACATGAGTGGTCGGAAGAAGAAGTCGCATGAGCCCTCACAAACAAGTTAGCACAAATGCGTGCAGTGGGAACGCATAGTACCTCAGACACGGAAGATGTGCTCACCAGCGCCGGCCAATGAGAGCGTTTTTCATCGCTTAACGGAGAGCATGCACAACTAAATGTCTCACCGCTGGTGGTTCTGGTCGGTTCCAATCGCTGTCCACAAAAACACTGCAGCATATGCGCTCCTTTCTTCACAAAGAGCCTCAGAATCCTCATTGATGTGAGTTGGCGTGGATCCCTCGTCAATCCACGCAAACGAGCACGGGATCACAATAGAGGGTGACTGTAGTGTGAGCCCCTCCAGTGCAGCTTCTGTGTTAGGTGCATCAAAAACAACAAAGGGTAAAGGAAGAGAGCCTCGAGTGAGGCATCTTGAGTGCATCTTGTTCCTTCTTTTCCAGATGCAAACTATGTACTGGCCTTAGCTTAGCTAGCTCCAGATGCAGGCTACGCAAGGACGTTAGGGTATTTTGCATATTCCTAGGTCTTTACAAGCAGACTTGAAACGAGAGGTCCATGCACGATAAAGTTAAACATCAGGGAATGACAAAATGAATGGCCTTGGCGAAATGAACGTCCGCCAAGCAAGCAATTTTCCGTTTAAAAAACGTCTTATATCCGTCTTAACACAACCCAGATGTCTAGGCTAAAACAAGACTGAATTTGGGCTGTCAGTGAAAATTTTATAGACATCTAACCGTAGCCCAAGAATTGACTAGACATCAAATAGACAGCTAATGAATGCCTACATATATATACACCTATTTAAAAAAAAAAAAAAAAAAAAAAAAGGCAATCCATCCAAACAAATTAAATGTACAGCTTTTATTACGAAAAATATATTTTTTAACTTGCACAACTTAAGACAACACTAAATGATAAAAATACAAAATAATAAAAAACAAAATAGTATAAATACAATAAACTTAATTATAAATATCATGATAAAAAATCTGGAATTTTTAACAACTTAGGATAATAAAATTTAAACTGAAAAAAAGTATATATATATATATATCCTGATTTCTGCCTGTCTGACCATTCTTTAATAAACTACTGCATATGGATCCGAACATCTCTGAATCCATGTCACACATACAAGCATGTATGTGTGTATATATGTATTTATAAATATGTATGCAAACTGAAGAGGATCAAGTAAGGGTCCAGTGATGTCCTTTTGATAAGCCAAAACCAGTCTTTCAAATGATTTCATGGCCATAGATTTTACAGCCACCCTGGAGTAACACCATGTGGGCCTGGTGCCTTTCTTCTCTTGTTCTGTCTGAATACCTGACACACGTTATCGTCTCAGATTTGGAGTTCTGGAGGAAGGAAAGGAGGGTTGCAGGAGTCATGATTGTTTTTTTTCTGTTTTGTTTTTTGAACGTGCAAATAAAACTCGTTCAGATTGTCTGCAAGTTGTTGATTCTCCTCACTGCTGGGGGATTGTGTCTTGTAATTGGTGATCTCTTTCAGACCATTCCATACTGAAGCAGGATCACTGGAAAAGTCCCACTTTATATTATGTCCTTAATACCTTTGTACTTACTTAGTAACTAGATGTGTACATAGTATGTAACCACAGTGTAAATATACATTGGTACATAGTATCTACAGCTGTAATATTTGTGTAAAGGCACACATGTAACAACCCACTGAATGGTATGTGTATGTAAAAATGTGTAACAGGACATTGGTATCAAAATGTTTTGCTAATGAAAGTACAAATGTGTTACAGGACTAACAGCACTTTTTGGTAAAGTGTTTCACTTTATATTAGATTTATCATGTAATTACTCTGATGTTACACACCGCAGCAGCCAGTAAATTTGGCTTTACATATAAACTGAGGTTTGTGTTAACACTTCATATTAAGTGACAGTTCCTGATTAATTATGTGGTGCACCACATCCTCCCACTTTACATATCCCCAAACCTACCCATCTCCACCCACTGGATCCCATTTCCTCCCATAAACCCACCCTTCTCCAACCCCTGGATCAAATGGCTCCAATTACTCTTATACATGTTGTTACAAAATGTTATTATATAATTCCTGTTACACGAGTACTTGGTGAAGTGAAAAGTGTTGTTACCAATGTCCTGTTACACATTTGTACTTACACCAACCATCCTGAAGGTTGTAACGTGTGTAATTACCGAAATATTACAGCTGTAGATACTATGTAACAATGTGTACTTACACAGTGGTTACATACTACGTACATATTTAGTTACTATGTAAGTACACAGGTATTAGCGACACTTAATAGTAAGTGGGACCCTGGAAAAGAATGGGTTCTTTAGCTTTCCAGTATAATTCCTCTTTGACACTCTGATCTCCTTTTCCAGTGTGTATTTGGCCTGTTTATACAAGAATCTATCCCCATTTCTGCAAGCATCTTCTTTGGCCTGACGGAGTTGTCTGAGTTTTGCTGTGAACCATGGTTTGACATTGTTGTAGATAAGATGAGTCCTGGTAGGAATGCACATGTCTTCGCATAAACTAATATAAGATGTTACAGTCTCTGTGAGCTCATCCAGATCGGTGGTAGCAGCAGCTTCAAAAACACTCCAGTCAGTGGGATCAAAACAAGCTTGTAAATGCTGCTCTGCTTCATTAGTGCATCTTTTTACATTCCTTAATACAGGTTTAGCTGATTTCAGTTTCTGCTTGTAGGTTGGTATAGGATGAACTAAAGTGATCAGAGAGCCCAAAAGCAGCCCGTGGTATGCCTCATTTAATTGTGGAGTAACAGTGATCCAATATATTATTGTCTCTGTTGGGACATGTAACATGCCGTCTGTATTTAGGTAGTTCACAAGAAAGATTTGCTTTAATAAAGTCCCAAAGAGTCTGGGTGTTGACGTTCTGTGTCTGTGATCTGATCAGCAAGTTTTTGTAAAGCTGAGCTCACATGTGCTTGTGGAGGAATGTAAACACTCACAAGAAAGAATGAGCAAAACTCCCACAGCAAACAGAATGGATTAAATTAAAATTTAAATTAAATTAGAATGGATTACAGTTAATGAAGAGCGCTTTCAGATCAGGACAGCAAATCTTCACCTGGCATCATTCAGCCAGGTGTCCGTAAAATACAGAGTAGCAGAGTTTGAAAAATCATTTTTAGTCCTGGAGAGTAGAAGTAGTTTGTCCGTTTTGTTGAGTAGAGAGTGGAAAATCACCAGATGGACGCTAGGCAATTGCGTTCGAAATCCGTGCTTCCTGAACTTGACAAGCACATTGGCTCGCTTCCCCTGTCTGCAGGTCCTGAAGCATTTGATCAGCGCCACTGCTCCACCAACTAGAACATTCAGAAACATAGGAATAATTGAAACATAGGAATAATTGAAATCCAATAGAGGATTTTGTAGTGTGTTCTGCCGTATGTTCAGCAGTTCATCCCTGGTAAAACTGTTTGAGTTTAAGAAACAAAAAACAGTAAAATAAACAAAAACAGTACAAACACTGGAGAGCCAGCACTGAGGCAGCTGCATCCAATTTCAGAATTGGAATAAGTTTTGGATTCCCAAGCCTCGGTATGGACTAACATGTTAAATAAAATGCTATTTTTTTTGTCCTACCAAAAAAAAAAAAAAAAGCCTTGAGTCCATCTTGGTTAATTATAATTATAAACTTTCAATGTGAATTTAGACCATTCAAGTCAATAAGACCAATAAGGTGAGCATGATTTCAACAAGTACAGAGTTTTCCTGGATCAACATCCTTGTTGATCCTGAAAAAACATTCCAATCAACCAATCAGAATAGATACATTTTTACTTTTCAGGAACAATCTGTTTTAGGCTTAGGATTAGGTACTTCTATACCCTTGCTGCTCAGCTATCACTTCCCTCAGATTTTAGGAATACATTATGGGTATGGTTAAGCTTTAGGGGTTGGGATTGCGTAAAGTCTATATTTTTGGACAATAAAATTGATCCACGATCATCAAAAGTTGTTGATCCAGGAACATATCTTACTTGCCAAATTGACGGCGACCAAAGACTCATGGGCTGTTTTCTCTGTTCTAAGTGTTCTTTAGCCTGTCTAACACACAATGTACTTACTACATTGTTAGAAGAACAGCATCTACGCTAATATTAGTCTGTTTCTCTCTTATTCCAAGGTCACCGTAGCCACCAGATCCAGTCTGTATACAGATCAAATGGTCACTACGGTCACCCGGATCCAGTACGTATCCAGCCCAGATGGTGGATCAGCACGTAAAAAGGACCTTTACAGCCACGAACTAGATTACAGGAAAAATAATATTCTTCTGCACAATTTGACTTTGCTGCAGCCTGGAATTGAACTGCTGGTTTTGTCTGGCCAGAGGAGAACTCGCCCCTCAACTGAGTCTGTTTTCTCCCGTGGTTGTCACTCTGGATTGCTTAGTTGGGTACACGTAATTTCCAGCAATTTCGTCAACTTGAGTACACAAATATTATTTAAACTGAACTGAGCGGAATGAGGACATCACTGAATTTGTGATGCAATCTGGGAAAACCCGTCAGATGTTGCATTGCAATGTTTTCAGGAAATTCTAAAAATAGGTCATATGTAAATTTTTTGTCAAAATTAGGGTTTCAATAAATTATTATTCTATAACATCTTGTCTATCTTATCTGGAAATATCTTGGCAAAATGAACTTGTTTAATGCAGAAAAAAAGTGATTTATTGCAGCAAACAGAAAAGACTTGACTTTCTCTCATGTTAAGAACATGCTTCGGAGGTGCTTTCTCTAAACACCACAAAAAGTGAAAGTGAAAGTGAAGTGACATTCAGCCAAGTATGGTGACCCATACTCAGAATTTGTGCTCTGTATTTAACCCATCCGAAATGCACACACACAGAGCAGTGAACACACACACACTGTGAGCACACACCCGGAGCAGTGGGCAGCCATTTATGCTGCGGCGCCCGGGGAGCAGTTGGGGGTGCGATGCCTTGCTCAAGGGCACCTAAGTCGTGGTATTGAAGGTGGAGAGAGAGCTGTTCATGCACTCCCCCCACCCACAATCCTGTCCGGCCCGAGACTAGAACTCACAACCCTTCGATTGGGAGTCCAACCCTCTAACCATTAGGCCACGACTTCCAAAAACAGTTAACCTATCAAATAAATCAAGTAACGTATATAATAAAGGTACATCAATGTACATTTCCCGTCAGTCCTGTGTAAACTACGCACTAAAAGTTTGTATTTATTTATTTATTTTAATATCACTTAATATGGTGGAGTGCAAGAAAACAACGCAGTCTGAAGCTGCTCACTTAGACAATCATGCTCGTCTCAGTTTGCTCAATCGTTATGGTGTCAGTGCCCTAAAAGATGTTATAATTAACTACTTAACATCCAGATATGTTAAACTGCAAGGTACACTATTTGTGCTATCCAAACATACAAGGGGTGATCAAAAGATCAGAGACTATGCCCATCATGATAAACAATCAACAACTGTCCACTTTTGGGCTAACGGTAGTCTGTGTCTCTAATGATGCAGTATAGCACTCCTGGAAGACAACGATCATTAAGTAGAAGTGAAAGTCAAACCAGTCTCACTTTAAACCCATTATTCTTAAAATTTAATTCCAGAAAATCATAGCAGTCAGCCAAATTCAGATATCAGCCATAACTTTTGTTGCATTAAAGCACAAAATTAAAGGGGTTGAACTCAGTTTTCATATCAAATAAGGGTACAATTTCACCATGTGTTGGGCTTTCCTAGATCACATCACATTTAATGATGAACTGCCTTTCTGCATTATTTACACATTATTTTCCTATTTAATGCTGTTCAGTTGCCTTGTCACAGTCTGTATCGTTAAAAGTGTTTTTTGTTTTTGTTTTTTTTTAATAAAGATGACTTGACTTGACTTGTTGACTTTCATAGTATTTAGCTAACAAGGAAATATTTTACAATAAGATGATATCTAAGATTTATTTATTTATTTATTTATTTATTCATGTATGTATGTATTTATTTTACCTTATTGGAATCAAAATTGTGAATGGACAAGAATTGGAATCATAAAAATTTAAATTATGCCCAACCTTACCCAAACCCCACATTATTCTTTACTGGCACATTTCAGTTCACACTGTTTTAAACCCTTTCTTTTCTTTTAAGCCCTTACTTAGCCTTCTTTGCCTTTGCCCTTCTTAAAAACAACCACATAATATTATACATATATGTACTTTTCAAAATTAGTTATAAAAGAGTTGCTCCTGGCGACAGGGATACTTAGTTTACTTAGCATAGCCTCAAACATGACAATTTATGTGACTAATATCATGCTAAGCTCCAAAATCACTATATAACATAAGTCGTGTTTGAAACAGTTAGCTTATGCGGTTCCATGTTGCTTCTTTTTACAGTGAGACAGAAAATATTCTTTATTAAAATATGTACTGTGATACAAGCTGTCAGTTAACATTGCATTGCAAGTGTGTTTATTGTCTCACACTTTTCATCAGACAGAGCGTCTCTATCTGCATGTTATTCAGCTGTTGTGATATCTGATGAATTTGTCCATATAAGGGATCCCTTAGGCCTCACTTGTGAAACAGACATTAGAGTACATGAGTGTTAGGATTAGGGTTAACCCTGCTCCATAATGCTCACATCAGATCATCTCGTTTTGAGTAAAAATAGAAAAATAATGCTAAAGTACTTTGTAAAACAATTACTTAACAGTTTTTCAGCCAACTACTTTTTTACTTTTACTTGAGTCATATTATTTTCCAGTGCTTCAGTAGCAATACTTTTGTGAGTTTGCTGGCCAGTCAAGCAAACCAACACCATGGTCATTTTAATCAACGTTTGGTGCTTTTGGCAGTGTGGGAAGGTGCCAAATCCAGCTGGAAAATGAAACCAGCATCTTCAAAAAGCTGGTCAGCAGAAGAAAGCTGCTCCAACATTTCTTGATAAATGGGTGCAGTGACTTTGGTTTTCAAAAAACACAATGGACCAACACCAGCAGATGACATTGCACCCCAAATCGACTGTGGAAACTTACCACTGGACTTCAAGCAACTTGGGCTATGAGCTTCTCCACCCGTCCTCCAGACTCTAGGACCTTGGTTTCCAAATGAAACACAAAACTTGCTCTCATCTGAAAATAGGACTTTGGACCACTGTGCAACAGTCCAGTTCTTTTTCTTCTTAGCCCAGGTAAGACGCCTTTGACAATGTCTGTGGTTAAGGAGTGGCTTACCAAGAGGAAAATGACAACTGTAGCCAAATTCATTGACTCATCTGTATGCCTTGACCCCAGCCTCAGTCCATTATTTGTGAAGTTCACTCAAATTCTTGAATTGATTTTGCTTGACAATCCTCATAATGCTGTAGTTCTCTTGGTTGGTTGTGCATCTTTTTCTTCCACACTTTTTTCAACCTTCTGTTAACATGCTTGGATACAGCATTCTGTGAACAGCTTTCTTTCTTTGGCAATAAATGCTTGTGGCTTACCCACCTTGTGAACAGTGTCAATGATTGTCTTCTGGCCAAATCAGCAGTCTTCCCCATGATTGTGTAACCTAATGAACCAAACTGGGGGAACCAAACCATTTTGAAGGCTCAGGAAACCTCTGCAGATGTTTTGAGTTCATTAGCTGATTGACATGTCAGCATATTCTATTTTCTTGAAATAGTGACTTGGTGGATTTTTGTTAAATGTGAGTCAAAATCATCACAATTAAAAGAACCAAAGACATAAACTGCTTTGGTCTGTGTGCACTGAATTTATTTAATATATGAGTTTCACAATTTGAATTGAATTACTGAAATAAATTAACTTTTCTGCGACTTTATAATTCATTGAGATGCACCTGTATTCCTTAAGTAGCAAGTACAATTTCTTAGTATTCTTTCCACCACTAAAAAAGATGTAACCCATCAAGCAATAACCAATAATTTCAGGCTGTCGCGGTTAAGAAATTCTCCCTGTGGTTATTATGGGTGGCTCAATAGCGTGATATGCCGTATTACCGCGTTTTTTTTTTTTTACATACCTAATATATCCTAATTTTTCAGCATAAAAAGCTCTTTCGTTGAGTTATGTAGCATATATTGTTGCTTTTTTAACTGACAGAGAGACACGTTTTAAAACATTTTTGTTTATTGTTAAATGCCAAACAGCAACAAGAACATGCTTTTTCCAATTAAAAAAAAAAGAAAAAAAAATCAAAGAGTTCTAACATGTATTACACATATTTGCGTGCGACTTTGACAGCAGCGGAAATCTAGACTGATTATCGCGCCACCACTGGCCGACCAGGACAGTGGATTTGCGTTTGAGTCGATGCACTCGTCATGCAGATAGCGTGTGAGCTCGTTATCTGCTCACGCTCTCTTGGGTATGGGCACTGAAGCGGAGGTTGTCCGTGACTTCAGCAGGTATGCCTGTTACTTTCACAGCTGTATTTTACAGATTTTGCAAAGACTTCAGCTACTCCTAACTGTCGGCCGGTCTCAGCTGTTCTTTTTGATGTTGCTCCATGACCTGATGCTTGAGGGGGAAGCTAGGTGGATGACAGGCGACACTCTAAAATGCTTACCGTGAAAAACGCTTAACATGGTTTAATGTACTAAGATAGTGATATTAACAGACCAAACTCACTAAAAATCATACTAATAAAGTATACTATCTCTAAAAAAGCCCTGAATATGAATGCAACAATAACACGTTAAGCCTTTCCTCCCATAGAAAACCATTATAAGAAAATGCTTAATGTGGCTTAATGTACTAAGACAGTTATTTTTAAAAACCAAACTCACTAAACATTATACTAATAAAATATTCGATGTACAAAAACAAACAAACAAACAGATGATCCCTGAATATGAATGCAAGTCGTTTAATAACACGTTAAGCCTTATGATGGTTTTCTATGGGAGGAAAAGGCTTAACATGTTATTAAACGCGTTGAGTTCATATTCAGGGATCATCTGATTTTTTGTAGATAGTTGCTTTATTAATATGATGTTTAGTGAGTTTTGTCTGTTAATATCACTGTATTAGTACATTAAACCACGTAAAGCGTTTTTCAAGTGTTTTAGAATGTCCCGATGACCTCAAATTAGATGTATTGGCGCGTCACAGGAACCTTTTTGCAGCAAATTTTGCATATCGGCTCATCTATATTCGCTTGCTCGCCCTTTTCATTGGGTTGAAAGCCAAAATGTTCCCAAACTGGTGACGTGACATTAGGTTTTGGGACGAGATCGAGCGCCTCCCATCGTTTCAGCTGGCCTATTCAAAACAAACGAAGCACCATAAAGCTACAACAGCTCACGAGAAAATTACAGTCGTAACCATATTGTATCATTAATGTATTTAACATTGAATGCACAGTGACAAATTGAAAAAAACAAGAAGGCCACAGCCTTATATATATAAAAAAAAAAACTGAACACTGCGGTTGCCACGGTTTCTGCTGTTGCTATCTTTCCTCTGTGGTTTGCTTGTCAATAGCGCGGTATTATAATATTGTGTTTATCGCTATAACCCTAAATTTCACCATCTCGGTTAAAATTATAGACCTGATATAGTCTGGCTATGTGTGATCCATTTCTAGCCCAAATAACCTTGAATTTGGTTACATGTCGTTTTTTGCCAAAACAACTTGTGAGATGTATGATATTCCATCATGTAACCAAAGTCAACAGCGTTTACAAAGTGTTTAATTTCATTTCTTTGACATGTTCAATACGTAGCCTGTACATAGCCACAATTAAGCTTCTAGTCAGAGCATCTGTAGCCCACTTATCATCGAACCTGATTCACTGTAGTTTTTAACTAGGCAGTGCATGAGATGGTTGATATACCATCATGTTTGCAGTGTCAATAATCAGAATGAGCTTTATTGCCAGCTATGTCTACACATATGAGGAATTTGTTTTCATGACAGAAGCTCCACAGTGCAACATAATGACAGCAACAGAACAAAAAACACATAATAAAATAATTAAAAAAATAAAAATAAAAATAAATACAAAACAGTAGGTAAGGAATGACAATATACAAAATATATGGGGAATATATTACAAAAAAAAAACAGTTGTATGTACAGGTATATTATGTGTAAAATTTAAGTGTACACTAAGTATGTGTGTTTGATAAATAAGTGTATGTGTATATAAATATAAATAGTGTAGTGTGTTCCACAGTTATTATCAAGTGTTCATTAGATTGATTGTATGAGGGAAGAAACTGTTCCTGTGTCTTGTCGTTCTGGTGCTCAGTGCTCTGTAGCGTCGACCAGATGGCAAGAGTTCAAAGAGGGAATGTACTGGATGTCAGGGGTCCAGAGTTATTTTACCAGCCCTTTTGCTCACATAAGTACAGTTATTGAATGGAAGGGAGGGTTGAACAGATGATTCGCTTAGCAGTCCGGACTACCCTCTGTAATCTTCTGAGGTCAGATTTAGAACCTGAGCTGAACCAGACAGTTAATGAAGTGCAGAGGCAGAGTCCACTATCATCTCCACTGTTTTGAGCGCGTTAAGCTCCAGGTTGATAAGAGTGCACCAGACAGCCAGCTCTTCAACCTCCTGTCTGTAAGCTGACTCATCACTGTCCTGAATGAGGTCGATGAGTGTGGTGTCGTCTGCAAACTTCAGGAGCTTGACAGAGGGGTCCTTAGATGTGCAATCATTAGTGTACAGGGAGAAGAGCAGTGGGGAGAGAATGCAGCCCTGGGGAGCTCTGGTGCTGATTGAATGGGAGCTGGATGTATATTTTCCCAGCCTCACTAGCTGCTGCATGTCTGTCAGGAAGCTGTTGATCCACTGACAGATGGAGGTGGGCACGGAGAGCTGAGTTAATTTGGGCAAGAGGAGGTTTGGAATGATAGTGTTAAAGGCCGAGCTGAAGTCCACAAACAGGATCCTCACATAAGTCCCTGGTCTGTCTAGGTGTTGCAGAACATAATGCAGTCCAATGTTTACTGCATCATCCACAGACCTGTTTGCTCTGTAGGCAAACTGAAGAGGATCCAGCAAGGGTCCAGTGATGTCCTGCAGGTGGGCCAGCACCAGTTTTTCAAATTACAAATGACCACAGACAGTAAAGCCACAGTAGTTATTTAGTTCTGTAGTTTTGGATTTCTTTGGGATGGGGATGATGGTTGAGTATTTGAAGCAAGAAGGGACTTCACACAGCTTCAAGATTCAAGATTCACGATTTTTATTCGTCACATACAAAATTATATATAGCATATATAACCAGCAGTGAAATGTGAGTCAGGTCCACTCCATGGACAGTGCAATTATTAAAGAAAACACCACAGATGAAAATATACATAAATATGGCTATGTAAGAATGAAATAAAAGTAAACAATAAAAATATAAGAATAAAATATAAAAAAGATGTATATTGTAGAATTAAATATAGAACGCAAAATAATGTCCGTGAATGTAAACTGTAGTCTTAAATATTAAGATGTACAGGGATGTACAATGTGCATATATGCATTTTACTGTAGTCTTAAATATTAAGATAGCCAGGAATGTACAAGAAGCAAATGTGCAAAACAGGGTGACACTGTCAGTGTGTCTATGTGAGGTAGTGAATATAGTAAAAAGATAAAGTGAACATTAAGTGGAGGCATGAGGATGTTAAGAAGCTGGTTTAGAGTTTAAGAGCCTGATGGCCTGGGGGAAGAAACTCCTCCTGAGTCTCTCGGTTTTTGCCATCAGGCTACGGAAGCGCTTACCAGATGGCAGCAAAGTGAAAATATGATTACTGGGGTGGGTGGAGTCTTTGATGATTTTAGCAGCTCAGCTTCTGCAGCGTTTGATGTAGATGTCCTGCAGAAAGGGGAGAGCAGACCCTGAAATATGCTCAGCTAAGCGCACAACTCTCTGCAGGGCTTTGCAGTCTTGACTGGAGCTGTTCCCATACCAGACTGAGATACGAGTCAATACACTTTCTATAGCCCCAGAATAGAAAGTTTTCAGGATTGCTGGTGAGACCCTGAATTTCCTCAGCTGTTGCAGATGGTACAGTCTTTGCCTGGTTTTATAAACCTGTGTTTGAATGTGAGTAGTCCAAGTCAGGTCCTCAGAGATGTTTACACCAAGGTACTTGAAGCTGCTCACCCTCTCCACAGGGGTCCCGCTGATCATAAGGGTAGTATAGGGCTGCTGCAGTCTCTTCCTGAAGTCCACAATCAGTTCTTTAGTTTTGCTCATATTCAGAGAGAGACAGTTATCCTGGCACCATGATGTCAATTTCTCTATCTCATCCAAGTATGCGGTCTCATTATTGTTGTGAATGAGGCCCAGAACCACAGTATCATCAGCAAATTTGATAATGGATGTGGAGCTGTGCGAAGACACGCAGTCATGTGTGTAGAGAGAGTAGAGCAGGGGACTCAGGACACAGCCCTGTGGGGCTCCTACGTTCAGGGTGATGGAGCTGGAGGTGTACTGGCCTAGTTTCACCACTTGAGGTCTGCCAGTGAGGAAATCAAGGATCCAGTCGCAGAGTGAAGAATTCACTCCGAGGTCTATGAGTTTGGAAGCTAGCTTTATGGGGACTATAGTATTAAAAGCTGAGCTATAGTCAATAAATAGCAGCCTTACATAGTTCCTGTTATTGCTGTCGATGTGTGTGAAAGAAGAGTGCAGGATGTGATAGATGGCATCATCTGTGGATCTGTTTGGGTGATAGGCAAACTGAAGAGGGTCCAAAGTATCCGGTATGGAGGAGCAGATGACGTTTTTAACCAGTCCCCCAAAGACCTTCATGACTATTGATGTGAGGGCAACTGGATGATAGTCATTCAGACAAGAGGGTTTATTGTTTTTAGGCACAGGGATGATGACCGATTTTTTGAATGAGGTGGGAACCACCGATGTAGCAAGAGACATTCACTCGCTTTAGTGCCCTCCGAACCTCGTCCTCCGACACGGTGATCGCATGATGATCACTGCTCTGACTGCTGCTTCTTGACGCGCTGATCGGCAGACTCACACTGCTTCGATTGCTTTCAAAGCGGCCGTAGAAAGTGTTTAGCTCGTCAGCCAGCGATGGATCTGCTCTCACCTCTGCAGAGGATTTATTTCCAAAGTCACAGATGGTCCTTAGTCCTTGCCACATGCGTCGGGAGTCATTTAGCTGGAAATGTGACTCTATGCGTTCCCTGTGTCTGTGTTTGGCGGCTCTTACTGCACACCGGATAGCATAGCACGATGTTTTATACTCGCTCATGTTTCCCGACAGAAGACTGGCGTTGTAAGCAGCAGTGCGTTTGTTTACTGCTGCACGGATTGATCTGTCCACCCACGGTTTCTGATTTGAGAATGTCCTTATAGTTATTGTATCCGTAGCTTGATCGGCTAGCATGTTTACAAAGCTTAACGCTGCATCCGTGAACTCGCTGACGTCAGATGAACTTGCGCGAAACATGTCCCAGTCTACCTAATCAAGAGCCGCCTGTAACGTTGCTTCTGAATGGGCGGACCATCGCGTCACCACCCTCTGCACCGGGGGATCTTGAACTAGCCGTTGTTGATATTCCGGTGTGTGGAAAATGGCGGCATGGTCCGATTTGCCGAAAGCGGTAGTGAGCGAGCTTTGTAGGCATTCTTAAACTGAGTGTAGCAATGATCCAGTGTATTCGGTCCTCTGGTTGGACAGGATACATGTTAATAAAAATTAGGCATAACTTGCCTGAGTTTGGCTTTGTTAAAGTCCCCAGCATTGATAATAGCAGCGTCAGGATGTTTGTTGATGTTGCCGCTGAGCGCATCGTGAAGCTCAGACAAAGCCAAGCCAGTGTCTGCTTGTGGAGGGATGTAAACAGCAGTTATAATGATCGATGAAAACTCCAGAGGCAGATAGAATGGGCAGCAAATAATGGATAAATGATCCAGATGAGGCGAGCAGGAGCGTGACAGAGTGGAGATATTCCTGGGGTCACACTATTTCTTGTTAATCATGAAACAAACTCCTCTGCCTTTGGATTTGCCGGCCTCGGCTGTCCTGTCCATCCGTAAAACAGAGAAGTTTTCAGACAGCGTTACAGCAGCGTCCGTGACCAAGGGCGTGAGCGTTGGAAGTTTATCCTGGCTCTAAGATCGTCCATCTTATTCTCCAGAGACTGGACATTGGCGAGCAAAATGCTCGGTAAAGGAGGGCTGTGTGCTCTTTTCCTCAGTCTGTTGCGAATCCCAGCACGTTTCCCGCGGTGTTTCTTGTTCCGTCGCCTCGAGTGGTTATTCAGGTGGCCATTGTTCATCTCGGCGTTCCGGAGAATCTCAGATGGCCACGATGGGTTGGAGGATAAAGTGTCCTGAAACAGGTCAGTGAAGCGTTGTCCAATGTCCAAAAGTGTTTCCTTTTCGTATATGATCAGTGCAGAGGTAATGTGTGTAAAAAGAGAGAGCAAAAGTAGGTAAAAAAGTAAATAAAAACATAATCTAAGCGGACTCGGCGGCGCCAGCTTCAGTAATCTGTTGAAGATCTGTGTGAAGATGGGGGCCAGCTGGTCATCACAGGATTTCAGACAGGCTGGTGTAACACAATCTGGGTCTGGTGCCTTTTTCCTTTTCTGCTTCCGGAAGACCTGGCACACCACATCCTTGCTTATCTGTATTGCAGATGTGGGGGAGAGGGGGTTGCAAGAGTTGTGAATGGTGTGAACGCTTGTTTGGAGAGTTGTTCAGGGCATGTAGCAGGAGTTGTGAATGGTGTGAATGGTTGTGTGAAGAAGCATTCAGGGCAGATGATGGGTTTTCTTCTTTCAATCCTGCAGTAAAACTCGTTCAGTTCGTCCTCCAGTTTTTGATTCTTCACAGTGATGGGGGATGGTGTCTTGTAGTTGGTGATCTCTTTCAGACTTTTCCAGACTGAGTCATTGGAAGTGAACTGAGTCCTTATTTTTCCAGAATAATTCCTTTATGCCACTTCTCCTTTTCCAGTGTGTATTTAGCCTGTTTATACAAGACATTGTCCCCCTTCCTGTAAGCATCTTCTTTGGCCTGACAGAGCTGTCTGAGTTTTGCAGTGAACCACAGTTTGTCATTGTTGTAAGTTAGATGAGTCCTGGTAGGAATACACATATCCTCAGAGAAACTGATATAAGATGTTACAGCCTCTGTGAGTTCGTCCAGATCAGTGGCAGCGGCTTCAAAAACACTCCAATCAGTGAGGTCAAAACCGTCATTTACCATTTACCATTTACATCCCTCACATTTCAGCAAATATTTTAGTATATCTTCTCAAGGGACAATACTGTACAAATTAAACTTGGATATATTTTAAAGTACTCAATGTGCTGCTTGTATAGCAGTACATATTTACTATGCTCTGAATTTTTTTTTTTTTTAAATACAGCCCTTATTTTCAATATATCTGGCAATAAGTCTGAGTATATCCTAAGTGACACCAAAGCCGCATGTCCTATTCATTATGATTATATTTTTGTCTGCTTGACAGGACCATACAAATTTGAATATCTTTTATTAGAGCAGTTAAGATTTTGTGCTTTGAGTACAATTCTCTCATACGGACCACTGGATGCTCAGAGTGCCCCTCATGGCAAAGAACTCTCTGAGGATTTAAGAATTAGAATTGTTGCTCTCCACAAAGATGGCCTAGGCTATAGGAAGATTGGTAATACCCTGAAACTGTGTTACAGTACAGTGGCCAGAGTCATACAGAGTTTTTCCAAGATGGGTTCCACTTGGAACAGCCCTTGCAAAGGTTGTGTGATGAGTGGGGCGGGGCCGAGAGCTGTGCGAAAAGAGCGAGCGGAGATCGGGAGGATAAAAGGGGAGCTACGACAGTGAAGGACGAGAGAGGATCAGGCCTGGATTTTATTTTGTGTTTTGGTTTTATTTGTGTGCGGCAGTCGTCTGTGATGGGCTATCGCGCTGTTTTGTGCTTATTTTATTATTAAAGTTTGATTTAAATGTCCGCCGGTTCCCACCTCCTTCTTCCAGTGATTATGAAGTATTTACATTTTTACATTGTTTACATTGTTAGAGAGGAGCAGGGAATGAGGGACTCCTGCTGGCTGCCTGACACCAGAGGAGCTGTCGCCGTCCGCCGGGCAGCAGAGGAGTGTCATGCCATCCACCGAGGGCCATCCAGTGCCACTGCCAGGCACTGCAGAAGAGTTCACACAGCTGGTGGGGAGCCGAGCAGCAGTGTGTATGGGAACCAGAACAATCTTTTTCTTCTCTCCACTCTAGTCTCTGTCGCTCCTCATCCTTCCGTCTCCTTTTCTCTCGCCTCATCTGTCTGCCCTTAACCCCAGGTACCCGTGGCCACCTTGAGCAATTGTAGAGTGTAGTCTTGGCGAATACCCCCCCGACCATCGAGGGCCGATGGGGGTATGTGATGAGTGGGGCAGAAGCCGTGTTAATGGAGCGAGGCTGGTGGAGTGATTTTGAAATGAGCGACACCTGTGCCACTCAGGTCTCAAGTTCCATGGAGGAGATTGGAAGGATAAAAGATGAGTTACGACAGTGAAGGAGGAGAGAGGACCAGGCCTGGATTTTATTTTGTGTTTTGGTTTTGTTTTGTGCTTTTTTAATTATTAAAGTTTCATTTAAATGTCCGTCGGTTCCCGCCTCCTTCTTCCCGTGATTTTAAAGTTTTTACATTGTTACAGGTCGATCAAAGAAGTTGAGTCCTTGTGCTGTGCATCAGGTGCAGAAGCTGGCTTCAAAAAAACAGACACATGAGTGCTGCCAGGCAGGGCTTTAGAGGTTGCAGAAGTGGAAGGTCAGCTTGTCAGTGCTCGAACTCAAATTCTGTAGTTATGGAATTCAAGTTGATTAGTCCTACCATTTCCGAAAAGCATGTGAACAAATTATGTGAAAAGCACGTAAAAGTGGATGTGAGGCTATATCTCCGCAACTGTTTGGCCTATTAAGACCAAACTTGGTGTGCGTCATAACAAGCATCACCTGAGACTACCTGAAGTCTTTCAGCACTTTGCCCCTTGGTCAGTGGTCAGGAGATTAATATTTTTGCTCAAAAATTCTGAATGCTTAAACCAAACATCACAAAACACTCTCTCTTTAGATTTGGTGCATCATGCCGAATCGAATGATATTTAGTTTTCCCATGTCAGTCATTATTGACGTCAGCCATTTCGAATTATGTCCTAAAATGTTGTATTTTACAAATGCATTAGCTTATAGTAATGAAACTAATTTATGAATTTAATTGGCTTCAAACCCTCTTGGTTCTCAAAATGGTTGGGGGCAGCACTACCTTGTGGTCAATTTTTATTTTTTTTTTAAAGAAAAATGCTAATAACTTTTGCTTACATTAACCTATTGCAATTGGGCTGATGTTGACAGATTCCTTTGGTAATGACGAGAACAATAATACCATTTTTACCAATAGGGGCTGAAATTCCTGTTCACCATTTTGATTCATGTTGAAAACCTACTTTTTCAAACTCCTCCTAGATTGTTGGTCCGATTTTCACCAAATTTGACTCGGATGATCTTCAGACCAAGCTTGCAAAAAGTTAAGGATTTCATGTTGATTAACAAAATGGTTTTCGTTAACCCATGAACAAATTTGCTAAAAAGATTGCCAAACTGCATCTGAGGGCTGTATCTCTGCAAAGGTTTGACATATTTACACCATACTTTGTGTGTGCTTTTGTCACCTCACACTGACCATGGCACATCAGTTTGTTAACAGTGCAATTTTTGGGTTAGATTGATGATATTGCTCCAATAATAGTCAGTAAGAAAATTAGCAGACAGAAATAATTTTGGAGAAGATCAATAGCAGTTCAGACTATGAAGAGATAATGCAGAAAAGTAGAGCGGATGTGGCGGAAGACGAAACTTGAAATTCACTATAGCATCTATAAAGACAGCCTCCATGCTTTTAATGTGTAACTAGCCACAGCTAGACAGAATTTCTTCTCAAACCTTATAAACAGTAACTTAAACAAAACTCATACTCTTTTAGCCACTGTTGAGATACTGACAAACCCCCAAGTCAGATTCCCAGTGAAATGCTCTCAGACTGCAAATGCAATGAGTTTGCTTCCTTCTTTTCTGAGAAGATCATCAATATCAGGAAGGAAATTAGCACATCCTCAAGTAATGCAGAGGTCAGACAGATTCGGCCGCAATATCAAAGAGTTACTATGTCTATTTTTTTAAGCAATAGATAGCAAAATTATGGAAGACATTGCAGCACCTAAAACCATCAACCTGCTATCTTGACACAATTCCCACATCTTTTTTTAAAAAGTGTGTTTAACTGTTAAAAGCAGCTGTCTTAATGTCCCCTCTTCTTTCTGGGACATTTCCAAACTGCAGTTGTTAAGCCCCTCCTGAAAAAGAGCAATCTAATCTTCCTTTTATAGGCAAAATTATAGAAAACATAGTTTTTAATCAGCTGAACAAATACTTAAACTCAAATGGATACCTGGAGAAATTTCAATCTGGTTTCTGACTGCATCATAACACAGAGACAGCACTCATTAAGATAATAAATGTTATTCACTTAAATTCTGATTTTGGCAAAATATAAGTGCTGGTATTACTAGATCTCAGTGCTGCGTTTGACACTGTCGATCATAACATACTACTAGAGAGACTGGAAAACTGGTTTGGGATTTCTGGGATGGTACTCAAATGGTTCAGGTCATACTTAGAAGGGAGAGGTTATTATGTGAGTATAGGAGAGCATAAGTCTAAGTGGATGTCCATGAGATGCGGAGTCTCACAAGGCTCAATTCTTGCACCACTCTTGTTTAGCCTGTATATGCTCCCACTAAGTCAAATAATGAGAAAGAACAAACAATCACAACTATGCTGATGATACCCAGATTTACCTAGCCTTATCTCCAAATGACTACAGCCCCATTGACTCCCTCTGCCAATGTATTGATGAAATGTATATTTGGATGTCCCATATGTTTCTTCAGTTAAACAAGGAAAAAACTCATTGCATTTGGAAACAAAGATAAAGTTTTCTAGGTCAATGCATACCTTGACTCTAGGGGTCAAACAACTAAAAATCAAGTCAGGAATCTTGGTGTGATTCTGGGAACAGACCTTATTTTCAGCAGTCATGTCAAAGCAGTAACTAAATCATCTAAAGAACATTGCAAGAATTAGATGTTTTGTTCCAGTCAAGACTTGGAGAAACTTGTTCATGCCTTTATCACCAGCAGGGTGGACTATTTTAATGGTCTCCTCACCGGCCTTCTCAAGAAGAATCCTGCTGCCAGGATTCGGAATAGAATCAGAAAATCTGAGCATATCACACCAGTCCTCAGGTCCTTGTATTGGCTTCCAGTTACATTTAGGATTGGTTTTAAAGTACTTTTACTTGTTTATAAATCCCTCAATGACCTAGGACTGAAATATACTGAAGATATGTTGTAGCAGAAATGAGTCGAATCAGACAAATCAAAGAGTCTATCAGAGCTGTGTGCATTGAAACGAGAGCCGAACTCCTCAGGAAGTCATAAATCAGTTCTAGTGCCACAAGAACCAAGCAAGATAACCAACCAACCAACTTGTTCACACAACAGCTTTCAACATTAACACCAATATAACAATTATTGACAATTTTAATTCGAAGAAGAGATTGTCAAATTTATTGTTCGTGATTGGAATGCAACGCTGGACATCACATGTAAACCCAGGAGATCAAGTTAAATACTTGCATTGACTTCCCCCCCCAGCCAGTGAAACCAGACTGAAATTCCTAAGGGGGAAGGGCTTTAAACCTTTGTCTTCACAGAAAAGTCCCTTTGCCAGAGAATGGCAAAGAAACTGCTTTTTATACATTATATATGGACCAGAATGAACTCAAAAAGACTTGTAAATGAATCGTTCCATTGCTTAACTCCATATTCATTTATGTGTAACCCACACATTTGACTATCATGTATAATCACTTATTGTGTATGTCTTTTGATAACTATAGGATACATAGTCATGTCTAGTATTGACATAATCGAATTTTCTTGCTTGATATTGTCCTGACAATCATTTATTTGTAAAATATATCATAATCATGTTATAGGAATCATGTCCAAAATTAGACCCTGTGAGGCAATAACCACATGCTTGGTAAGATAAACAAATGATTTATGATACCCACCCCAAGACCATATCTGATTGGTCAAGGCAACATTTGAGGGGTGGCCAACAAGGAAGTTTTAAATACTTTGGACCCCATGAAATTTGGCTTTTAGTTCTAGCATTGCTTGTGCTATCAGTCATGCCTTGCTTTTAGTCGGCTTTTAGTCTAGCATTGCTTGTGCTATCAGTCATGCGGGCTTTTAGTCTGCTTTTAGTCTAGCATTGCTTGTGCTATCAGTCATGTGGGCTTTTAGTCTGCTTTTAGTTCCAGCCTTGCTCGTGCTATCAGTCATGCTATTAGTCATGCCTGCTCTTAGCTTGTAACTTTGCTACCTAGCTTTAGCTTGTAGCATCTAGCCATGCGGTTAGTCATCATTGTTCTTTGAGCGCGGTTCCAGCGTGCCTGCCTGCTGCTACTATGCCACAATGAGAAGGAACACAACCTAGTCTCGTCAAACTTTATTTCTTTTCTTTTCCGTTTGAGAGTTTCGTGTTCTGAGTTAAGTTTTGTAACGTCGAGTCTCCGACGCCTGACCTCGGATGCCCGTTCAACTTCAACCAGCGCACACGACTCTGCACTTTCAGCCAACGCCCAACAACCACGGGCTTCCCAAGACGTCACTTCACTACTGAACTTCCAGCCAATCAGCGACACCGGGATACCCCTTTCAACGGGAGTCCCTTTCACAGGAAACTAAGGCAACGTATCCCCAGATATTTGTTGTGCTGGTGTATCTAATATAATTTTAGTCACATTGAGGAACTCAATGCAAGGGCTAATTACGTGATTGATGGTTGTTCATGTCTATGCAATTTAACGTATTGCTGTAAACTTGGGATTCCATATTTCCATTCTCTTAAACTCATCTTTCCTTAACTTTCGACCTTCCTACAACTTGTGTGAATGTGTGTGCGTGCGTTTATGTGTTAGATTAGTTTATATGTCTTAGATTTATCTAATAAAGCCTTATTCATATTGAAAAGAGAAGTATCTTGTGTTTTGTGCTTACAAGTTAATGTCTTAAACTGCCAATCTTGTTACTGTGCTAATTGATAGTGTTTCACTATAGTTTGGATATTAGTATCCAGCGCAGATTTGATGTTAAACGGCTAGTTCACTGAATCGCAGGGCGTCTCCGTGACCAGCCGTGAAACAGTGATTCTGTTCAAATTCCCTTTACAATCTTAAATGATTCCCTTTGAGCTAAATTGACCTGTTTCCCTTACAATGTTCACTGAAAATAAACCAAACAGACCACACAGATCACTAGGGCTGAGTCAGCTAGAAATACCAAGGGTTCAAAAAAAAAAAGGGGAGTCCATCTTTAGCTACTTTGCCATTCAAGTATTTAATTCAAGTATATTTTTAATCATTTTATGTAAAGCACTTAGAATTACCATTGTGTACGAAATGTGCTATATAGATAAACTTGCCTTGCCTTGGTTTATTATGCCAGCAATACCACAACTCAGGTGCCCTTGAGCAAGGCATTGAACCCCCAGCTACTCCCTGGGTGCCGCAGCATAAATGGCTGTCCACTGCTCCGGGTGTGTGTTCACAGCGTGTGTGTGTGTGTGTTCACTGCTCTGTGTGTGTGCACTTTGGATGGGTTAAATGCAGAGCACGAATTCTGAGTATAGGTCATAAACGTCACTTCCTGTTTGTTGTTGGCGCCTGTACTGCTTGTTGTGGTTGCTGCTAACTGCGCTTACATTGCTAATACATTGCTAATATTCACACACATTACCATTGCTGCACTCACTGTTACTTGCTTTAATGGCGGATGAATGTCTACCTTTGATTGCAGGACACGAGCTCGAGTCCTCTGGGAGATGGGACATGAGGCTGTGACGCTGTGTCATCGGAGACTCCATCGTCCGACACGTCCGTGCTACGTTAGCCAAAGGTAAAGTGCACACTCATTGTTTCCCTGGTGCTCGTGTTCTCGATGTTTCTGCTCAGATACCCGCGATCCTGAAAGCCGACGAGAGCCCCAGAGCAGTCGTGCTTCACGTCGGGGTTAACGACACCAGGCTGCGGCAGACGGAGACGCTGAAGAGGGACTTCAGGAGCCTGATCGAGACGGTTCACAGCACAACGCCCGCGGCGACGATCATCGTGTCAGGACCACTGCCCACGTATCGACGAGGACACGAAAAGTTCAGTAGACTTTTTGCTTTAAATGAATGGTTGTTGTCATGGTGTAAAGAACAGAAACTGCTATTTGTTAATAACTGGAATCTTTTCTGGGAGCGTCCTAGGCTGTTTCGCGCTGATGGCTTACACCCCAGCAGAGGTGGAGCGGAGCTGCTCTCTGACAACATCTCCAGGACACTTCGCTCCATGTGACTAGTAAGACAATTCTCAAATAACTATTATGATTTTTGTTCCACCTGCATAAATGATAAAAGTACTTGCGCTAAAAAATCTATTAAGACTGTGTCTGTTCCCGGAATAGTGAGGTCAAAATATAATTTTAAATGTAGGATCAAGAAAAAATCTTATCGTGATTAAACCAGAAACATGTAAAGTAAATGAACAAAAAAAAAATCTTTAAAGTTTGGGCTCATAAATATTAGATCACTCACACCCAAACCAGTTACTGTAAATGAAATGATCACAGATAATAGTTTTGATGTACTTTGCTTGACTGAAACCTGGCTACAACCAAATGATTATTTTGGTCTAAATGAGTCGACTCCACCAAACTTCGGTTATAAGCATGAGCCCCGTCATCCTGGTCGTGGCGGAGGTGTTGCAACAATATATAGTGATATTCTCACTGTTACCCAGAAAACGCGATACAGGTTTAACTCATTCGAAATACTTTTGCTTAATGTTACACTGTCGGACATGCAAAATAAATCTAATGTAGTTGATAAGGCGCTAATCATGGGAGATTTTAATATTCACGTTGATAATACAAATGATGCATTAGGACTTGCGTTTACTGACCTAATAAACTCTTTTGGAGTCAAGCAAAATGTCACCAGGCCCACTCATCGTTTTAATCATACACTAGATTTAATTATATAGCAAGGAATCGATTTAACTGATATAGATATCGTACTTCAATGTGATGATATTACAGACCATTTCCTTGTATCGTGCATGCTGAATATCACTGATATTAACTATATGTCTCAGCGTTACCGTCTGGGCAGAACTATTGTTCCAGTCACCAAAGACAGATTCGCAAATAACCTGCCTGATCTATCTCAACTACTATTTGTACCCAAAAATACACATGAATTAGACGAAATAACTGACAACATGGGCACTATTTTCCCTTATACATTAGAAGCTGTTGCCCCCATCAAATTGAAAAAGGTTAGAGAAAAACGTACTGTGCCATGGTATAACAGTAATATGCACTCAAGAAAGTAACTCGTAGTCTTGAACGCAAATGGAGAAAAACTAACTTGGAAGTTTTTAGAATTGCATAGAAAAACAGTATGTCCTGCTATAGACAGGCTCTAAAAACTGCTTGGGCAGGCCATATCCACAAACTCATAGAATATAACCAAAACAATCCAAGTTTTTTTTTTAGCACAGTGGTTAATGTCACGACCGGGATACAAGGATTCACGGAGAACCAATTGTGAGTACATTTTTATTAAGGGGTAATCCAAAGAGAATAAACAGTCCAGGCATGAGTCGAAACCAAAACATCAATCCAAACATAAACAAAACATGAACACAAGGCAAGGGCACGAACTGACGGACATGAATTAAACAAGGACTCCGGGACACATGCTAAGACAGACCGGGTTAAATACACAAGGAGAGACAAACGCTAATGGGAAATAGACAGAGTGTGATGATTGGTAACTAGTGAAAGCTGGGTGCAATAATTAAGCAGAGAACGTGAGGAATGTGATTCATAAAGTGACAGACACTGTGGGGAAGGATGACACCTAGTGGATTCCCAGGGAACACAACCCAGACACTGTGACAGCTAAATTAACAAATTACCAGATGCCACCTTATTCAAATATTTCACCAACGTTAAATAGTAATGACTTTATGAATTTCTTCACTGATAAAATAGAAAATATTAGAAATACAATAGCGAATGTAGATTCTACAGCATCTAACACTTCAGTTTCATCCATCGCACCCAAATTAATGCATATCTGTATATGTGTAAGAGTTTGTGTATTTGTAGGCCTGGAGAGTTGTGACTCTCTCTAGATGCCTCAGTCCGCAGATTTTACAGCGTCACAGCAAGTTGCCATGGAAACGTCCTTGGTCAGGTCCTAGACAGAGTCAACAATCAGCAGGTGTCTGTGGGAGAGGGTGGAGGAATGAAAGATAAGTCAATCTGCACTGCTCACCTGGGAGATTTTTGTCATCCAGCCAAAGCTGGTAAAGAAAGCCAAAAGAAGATAAGATACCAGTTGTTTGGTCTAGTAGACGCATTTATTTTCACGGTCACTATGATTGTTCATTGTCCATTGGTCTCCAAATTCTCCAATTTCTTTTCCAAATCCGTGAGCCTCTTCGTGATGTTATCCATATTGCGGTTAATAGTCTCAGTCTCAATGCTGACCGCTCTGCCCACTACTTCAATCATGACGGGCAGCCTTGTGAGGCTTTGGACAGCTGTTCCCGTCTTCTTAATTTCCCGATAACCCAGGGCAATGCCTAATCCAATCAGCAAAAAACCTGTTATCATGGTTCCGAATAAGTAGATGTCTTCAATGTCCTCCACGGAAAAAGCCGCCAGACATACGACCCGCCACCTCTCCCACACGTCCATCGTGTAGCCAACTGCAAACGTTCCGGCAGGGCAGTCAGGTTCCCCCGAACCCAGGTTTCTCGTCAAGAAGATGGTGTCAATTGCGTTGAGAGACCAATTTATCAAATCCATATTCCAGTTTAGGAGAGCAGTGCAGTCTCTCAAGTAGCAGTGCAGTCTCTCAAGTAGACAAGACAAGAGAAAAAACAAGTGAAGCAAGGAAAGGCAGGGAGGAGAGGAAAGAAATGCGACCGGCTCTGGTGAGAGCGAGAGAGAGAGAGAAACCAGAACTAGATCCTAGTAAACTGGAAAATTATAGGCCTATTTCAAATCTTCCATTTATGTCTAAAATTTTAGAAAAAGTTGTGTCTGCTCAATTGAGCACCTTCCTGCACAAAAATGATCTGTATGAAGAATTTCAGTCAGGTTTCAGGCCCCACCATAGCACAGAAACTGCACTTGTTAAAATTACAAATGACCTACTTCTTGCGTCAGATCAAGGCTGCATCTCATTTATAGTTCTACTTGATCTTAGTGCTGCGTTCGACACCATTGATCATGACATACTCATAGATCAATTACAAAACTATACAGGTATTCAAGGGCAGGCTATAAAACGGTTTAGATCCTACCTGTCCAATCGCTTCAATTTTGTTTACTTAAATGGGGAGTCATCTCATATATCATCAGTAAAATATGGAGTGCCACAAGGATCCGTCCTAGGTCCCCTTCTATTTTCAATATACATGTTGCCCCTTGGTTATACATTTTGAAAATACGGAATTAGCTTTCACTGTTATGCTGATGATACTCAGCTATATATCTCAACGAGACCAGATGAAACTTCTAAAAATCCAATTTAAAAGATTGGATGACCAATAATTTTCTCCAATTAAATTCAGATAAGACAGAGATATTAATTATTGGACCAAACAACACTACACAGAATCTTGTAGATTACAATCTGCAACTAGACGGATGTTCTGTTACTTCTTCTACAGTCAAAAATCTGGGTGTTATATTAGACAGCAACTTGTCTTTTGAAAATCTCCATTCTTCCGTCTTAGAAACATTGCCAAGTTACGAAACATGTTGTCTGTTTCTGATGCAGAAAAGCTAGTTCATGCATTCATGACCTCTAGACTGGACTATTGTAACTAGGGATGCACCGAAATTTCGGCCACCGAAAATTTTCGGCCGAAAATGGCCTTTTCGGTTTTCGGCCGATAGACTTTTATCACCGAAACAACACGGCCGAAATGTTGTGATGACGCAAACAGAAACCGCGACCTGCACGTGCACCTGCATAGCCCAGACCACGAGCTCCACGCGACATTCACTTAACACCAGTGAGAACATTCTCTCTCTTCTTACTCCTTTATTCGCAGCACTAAAACGTCTCCTAACAAAGAGATTTAGACGGACCACGAAGTAAAAACAAAGAAAAGTACAGTCTTATAGAGTCTGTTAGCACACGTCTCACTGAGATCTTTTCGGATCCTCTGCACTTCATCGTGAATGTGCTTGATCCGCGTTATAAAGACCATTACTTGGATGCGGAAATAAGGCAGCGCGCACGAGAAATGATCCAGGCCGCGCTGGATGCGGAGAACCCACGTGGAGACGGAGAAGCGCCAAGCGCAGGAGACAGATCAGAGCGCAGAAAAAAAAAGACTGGTCTCTGCACCAGATGAGTGGCATGCACCATCGTTGTCTGATATGTTCAGTGGAATTCTGCAAGAAAGTGCCTCAAATAATAATAATACGTTGGCTATTTTGTTCTTAGGCTACGGTATATATATATATATATATATATATATATATATATATATATATATATATATATATATATATACATACATACACACACACACACACAAACATATATACATACATAATATCAGATTGTAGCCATATTTATGCTAGATTTTCTGCTAGATTTCTGCTTTAATTTGATAAAAAGGTTTATTTATGCCCTGGCCCTATTTAAATACACTCTCTCAAATATTTCTCAGATGTCAGGCAGATGACAAGCTCAACTGCTCAACAGCTAGATGGTTATCTGTCTGAAGTCCCCATCCCCAGAAGTGACAACCCTCTTGCCTATACTGGAGAAGTAATGCACTTTCTAGTCCTACAGAGAAAATTTTCAAATGCACTTCACCTAAATGCACTTTGTTTTTATGAGAGAACTGTTCATTTTAAAACCTTTCTGCAGCCAGTAGGCCTGTACATTATTATTAAATATACACATGAGTGGGATAAATTTTTAGTTTGAATTTTATTTTATACTGTGCATTGTTGCAATGTGCTTAATAAATATTTGCATCATTTATAATTATGTATTCTTATGTTTTTTTTTTTTAAATAAGTTATGTAATTGTAATTATCTTTGAAACTTTAATATTAATTTATGCAATTGCAATGTCTTAATTTTAGTAAACTTAGTACACGGTCATAGCAATAAATGCAATGGTACTAATAATTGGCATAATTTCTTTCAGTGTTTCGGTTTCGGTTTTCGGCCTTGGTTTTCTCTTTTTCGGTTTTCGGTTTCGGCCAAGAATTTTCATTTCGGTGCATCCCTAATTGTAACGCACTTCTAGGTGGTTGTCCTGCATCTTCAATAAACAAGCTACAGGTAGTCCAAAATGCAGCAGCTAGAGTCCTTACCAGGTCAAGAAAATATGATCTCTGCAATTTCTACCTATTAAGTTCCGTATTAAGTCCCAAGACATGTACAAATTATCATTACTTACCTATAAGGCCCTAAATGGTTTAGCTCCTGCGTACCTAATTAGCCTTATACCACGTTACAATCCATCACGCTCCCTAAGGTCACTAAATGCTGGACTTTTGGTAGTTCCTAGGATAGCAAAGTCCACTAAAGGAGGTAGAGCTTTTCATATTTGGCTCCCAAACTCTGGAAAAGCATCATGATAATGTTTGGGGTTCAGACAAACTCTCTCTGTTTAAATCTAGATTAAAAACGCATCTCTTTCGCCAAGCATTTGAATAACGTATCTTAAATTGTGAGTGTAGTTGTATCTGATCAAATGTGCATTCTTATTCTTTAGTTTGGGTTACACTAATTATTACTTCGTTGGAACAGCAGCTATGCTAATGATGTCTCTATTTGTTTCTATGTTTTGTAACTAGGATTTACACAAGCTCCAGTCTGGATCCAGAACACCTGAGAAGAGATGATGCTGACCATCAGAGGACCTCAGATGATGCTAACCCTGAATCAACAACATAACCAACTAATATTGCTACAAGTGTGACTGCATCATATAATAATTATTAATTATTAATAATATTAATAATGTTCATTATCTGGCTGACTACGTCTTGTATTAATGTTTCTACAAATCCTGTCATACGTGCACAAACTGACAGTCACCACCTATAAGCTATTACTAAATATTGTAGAAACATAATTTTCTTTAAAGTTACTTTGTAACGATTTGTACTGTAAAAAGCACTATGAAAAATACACTTGAATTTAATTGAATTGAATTAGATCAATTTCCCATGGATCATCTGATGATTTTGATTTTTTTGTGGATGATATGATTGTCTCCCAAATTTGATCAGAAAATAAAGTTTTTAAGTCACCACTCAGGGCCGGCGCTCCGCACACTCACATCAGGCACTGCGCATAGGGCACCAAGTGCTTGGGGGGGCAACAAAAAATCTGGGTCGTGAAAAAATCATCACAATAGGCTACTAGTATAAATAACAAATACAATATTTCTAAAAGCATGTTAATATACAAAAGCAATACAAAAGTAATATAGGCCTAGACCAAATTAGTCGAGAAAAAGGTGAATCTCTGTGCCAGTCTCCCTCTGGTGCCCCCTCTTCCCCACCTCCCAGTGGTCTGTTCGATTATGCCTCAATCAATGTCAAATTTGGCAGACACCGACCTCAGACATGGCCTCGAAAAGGCACCAAGAGTTGGGGGAGGAAAAAAGAAAAAAAGAAGAGACAGCAGGATGATGCTCGCGTGTCGCTTGCAGGTAAGACAATGTTTTAAATAAAAATGTTAGTTTTAAAAGAACGGCGTTAGGTAACGACGTTATTTTTTCAGTAACGCGGTAATCTAACTAATTACTTTTCCCGTCGTTACAACGCCGTTAACGTTACTGAACGTTAAATGCGGTGCGTTACTATGCATTGATTTAATAAACTATGCAATCCGAACGCACCCCTGGCTCACACAGCGAGTGAGCAGGTGGGTTGATGACGAGATAAGCGGTTGTGATTGGCTAAGGCAGAGTCATGTGTTTCATGGTAGCCAATCAGAGCCAGTGTTTTTACACACATGCCGGCACACGCGGCTGCGCCAGCGGTGCCGAGCACACACAAACACACACACACACACACACGCAACAGCTACACAAAGATTCGCAGCAGAGATGGCGAGATGGCGAGTCAGGAGCAATCCGATGAAAAGTTGGCATTTTCAAGGTGAAGATATAAGCACTACTTCAAATTCATTGTGGTCAAAGGCAAGAACGTGCATGTAATGTGTACATGCAATGTGTGACACGCATCTACAAAGCTAGTGGCCAAAAACACCCTTTCTTACAAAGATAATACTTGAAGTGCAGGATAAACCTCTTCCTGTCTGTTGACGTGCAATACATATTGAAAGTTATGTACCTGTCTGTTCTACTCATTTCAACTGACTTGTGAAAATTGCAAAAAGAAATAAAAAAAAGTACTAATTCTCTGACGTAGCAACATTTTTTTTCCTTTTTTTTTTTTTTTTTTTTTTTACAGTAACGCAAATATTTACTTTCCCTGGTAACGAGTTAATTTTATTATAGAGGAATTCAGTTACTAACTCAGTTACTTTTTGGAACAAGTAGTGAGTAACTATAACAAATTACTTTTTTAAAGTAACGTTCCCAACACTGCTGATGTGGGCGTGTGCCTCTGTAGGTCCTCTGACAACTGATGGTAGTGAAAATGTTTAATATAGTTCTATAGAATAGCAGAAAGGTCTCTTTATAGAGATGTAGTCCCTCTGTTGAGTAATTTCTACTGTGCAGTTATGCATGGTTATTTGCAGTTTAAAATGTGCACTTTAAAATTCATACTTCATAAAATTCATACACTTATACTGTTATTTGCACTAAACTTTTTTTTGGACTTTTAACTCTCTGTGTTTACATTGTTCAGTTCCAATTATTCATTTGCAACAGTTATTTTGGAAGTAAAGAGAACCTAACTAAGAAATTCTGAATGGTAGTTATTTCTTTGGTTGGTGGGTGGGTGGCTGGCTAGCGCCGGCCCTGTCACCACTGATGTCCTTAGACCAGATATTTGTTATAGAGAATGGTTTGTTTGTTTGAGGAGAAAAGAGTAAATAACTGAAGCAGAAATAACAGAATTATTAGTGGGAAGAATAACTTTTCGCAAGGCATGTACAGGCAAATGTGCATCCCAGGCATCTCCATATGCGCAAAAAGTGCCAATCTAATGCGAAGATACATGAAAAAGGAGTACCTGGTACATTAAAAAGAGTCTTTATATCTTGAAATGATTTCAGACCTTTGTCATCAAAAATGTCACCAAAGGAAATAACTACATTTAATCCATTGCAGTAAAATGGGTTCCTCTTCAAGAACTCGAGCTGTGTCGAAAACGCTTTGGGGAACGCCTTTAGCGTGAGCGACTCTGAATATCATATCTAATCTGTTTTATAGAAGAGCATGACATCACAGGCGGGGTGACATAAGCGACCAGGAAGCTATAAAGGCACAAGCCGTGCAGCGTATTTCAGCAAGCGCTCTGTGTGTGCATGTCATTCTGTCTTGTCAGTCATATTTATTGTTGTTTGTCACTATTAGCTCCTCAAAGAGTAAGCAATAGTCAAAGAGCAAAGCTAAGACGAGACATCTGAAAGGCGAATCCAGATCGCGTTTCAGATTGTGTGTTCATCACGAGTGGGGATATACGGTCTGTGCGCAGTCTGTCTGGGATCGAGGCACGCTGTTTCGGCTCTTGAGGGAGCCATCTATCTGCACTGGTACAAGCCAGTGTGGACGCTTCGATCCCAGAGGACTCTTCTCGAGAGGGAGTCTTCGTCAGCGTCCCTCGCGGTGTTTGTTTTGCTTTCGCTGAGGCGCCTGCACTCGCTGGGTTCGCAGATGAGATCTGCTGGAGGGTATGGAGACGGGCGCGTCCCTATCTCCTACCTCACCCGCCAGATCTGCCCGATCTCCGGGTTCGGAAGCCCGAGTGTTGCAGTCCTTTCCCCGAACGACGGTCGTGATGCACCGCCTTTCTTTCTCCAAGGAGATTGAAATGGAGGGTGTCGATGAGCTCGCAGTTGCACAAACATAAGCTGCATAAACATCAGTTGCACAGAAAACAGTTGCACCAGCATCGGTTTCACAAGCATATCATGCCTAACTTTATAAAGAGCGGCATTAATGAGGAGCGCAGCCCACACAGTCAGCTCTCGGGAAAAATAAGAGGGCTGGAATATAATGACATTTATCTCACTCTGAGAAATGATGGTTGCACTTTATTTTTACAGTACGTGTACTTACATGTACTTATAGTGTACTTACAGTGTATTTATCTAAGAAAGTTCTGGTAATACAAGGTAACTACATGGGGTAGGGTTAGGTTTAGGGGTAGGTTCAGGGTAAGTACCTACTTATTACATAGTTATTGTAATTACTATAATAAGTACGTAATATGTACATGGGGAACAGGATTGTAAAATAAAGTGCTACCGAAATTATATATACTGGAGGGGCTGCTGGGCTGGCCCCCAGTCGGGACTGGACGCTGAAGCAATGCTCTGAACCAGGGTTTTTCCCAGCCTAAGGCAGATCTGATGGCTGTACTTCAGGCTGGAAGGCCCTTGGCTAAGAAGTCCTGACACGTTTCGGTCACGACTGCAGAGGGCGGCCCCTACTGGGTTAGAGAAGTGTAAACCACATTACACGTTGCATGTCTTGCCTCAGCGCCCTCTGTGGGCCGGTCTGCCAACCCTGCCAGAGTTCCAGAGCGGCCTCCAGCAAGCAATGTCCTCAGTATTTTCCACCCGCATGCGTAGCGGAGCTGAGATGCTCACTGCCCCTTCAGGGGCCTCTTTTACACCAGAGGTCAGTCTTGAGAGACTGATTCCCTTAGTAGATTATTTAGCAGTGTGGAAACTACTGCCAAATGTATCTCAATGGGTCCTGCATACAGTAGAAAAAGGCTACCGTATTCAGGTCGGCATATTCAGTTTGGCGCCGATATTCAATGGGGTTACCCCGACGATAGTCGCCCACGAGCAGGTTCTGGTTATGGAACAGGAAGTGAAAACCCTATTAGAGAAAGAGGACATCGAGGTGGTCCCTCCTCAAGACAGGGAGTCTGGGTTTTACAGCCGGTATTTCATAGTTCCAAAGAATGATGGGGGGTTGCATCCGATCATAGATTTGCGGGTCTTAAATCGATCAGTTATCAGACTGAAGTTCAAAATGCTCATGATCACGCATGTTGTAGCTCAGATCAGGTCCAAGGACTGATTTGTCACAATAGATCTCAAAGATGCATACTTCCACATAATCATCCTTCCACAACACAGGAAGTTTCTGAGGTTCGCTTTAGGGGGCGAAGCTTATCAATATCGAGTGGTTCCCTTCGGCCTTGCACTCTCATCCCGCACGTTCACAAAATGTGTAGATGTGGCTCTGGTCCTCCTGCGCATGCAGGGCATCTGGATTCTCAACTATATTGACAATTTATTTATTTTAGCTCAGGCAGAACATATTGCGGCCCGGCATCGAGATGTCGTTCTCGCACATATGGGGGAGCTGGGTTTGAGACTGAACGCCAAGAAGAGTGTACTTTCACCAGTTCAGAGAACCACCTATCTAGGCGTAGTATGGGATTTGACCGTGATGCAGGCACTATTGTCCCCTGCTCGTATTGACAACACATCAGTGGTCTCTTACATCAACCACCAGGGAGGTCTGCGTTCGCATCCCTTGTACAATCTGTTGCACCAGATCCTTGTGTGGTCCCAGAGCGAACTCCTCTCATTAAGAGCAGTATATATTCCTGGGAAACTAAATATGGGAGCAGACATATTGTCAAGGCAGGGGCCGAGGCCCGGGGAATGGAAGCTTCACCCTGAGGTGGTGAAGCAGACATGGAGAGTTTTGGCAGAACTCAAGTAGACTCCTTTGCGACTCAAGAGACATCACAATGTTCCCTTTGGTTATCTCCAGTTCATCCAGCTCCTCTGGGACTGGACGCTATGGTACAGACCTGGACGAGGCTTCGTCTGTACGCCTTTCCCCCTATTGCTCTGCTCCCATGAGTTCTGACGAGAGTACGCTGGGACGGGGTCCGTATGTTATTAGTAGCCCCATTCTGGCCGGGCAGAATATGGTTCGCAGATCTGGTCTCGATCCTCGACGGCTCTCCATGCGAGATACCGATCAAAACAGTCCTACTCTCACAGGCGCAGGGCATGATAATTCACCCTCGCCCGGAGTTGTGGAAGCTGTGGGTGTGGCCCCTTGTTGAGACCCTCCTCCAATCCAGAGCTCCCTCAACAAGGAAAATGTAAGCCCTGAGGTGGAAACTCTTCACCTCATGGTGCAGAGACTGCCAGCTAGACCCAGTAAACTGCCCAGTTGGTACAGTTATGGATTTCCTACAGGCCAGGATCTCTGCAGGGTTGACCCACTCCACGCTAAAGGTTTACGTGGCGGCCATTGCGGCCTACCATGCCCTTCTCAATGCTCAGTCTTTGGGAAGACACCCCTTAGTTACACGTTTCCTCCGTGGTGCGCTGAGGCTGAGACCTCCAGTACGGTCCCGTATTCCACCGTGGGCATGGTTGTGGTGTTAGAGGCTTTGTGCAAACCTCCGTTTGAGCCCATTCAAGATATTTCAGACATCTGACTCTTAAAACCGCCTTTCTATTGGCAATTACCTCTCTGAGGAGAGTAGGAGACTTGCAGGCCCTCTCAGTGGCCCCTACCTATTTTGATTTTGCACCTGGCATGACCAAATAGTTCATATACCCTCGAGCGGGATATGTTCCTAAGGTTCCCTCTGTCACACCACAACCTGTAGTGCTGCAGGCCTTCTGTCCTCCTCCCTTTCGGGAACCCGACCAAGAGAAGCTAAATTGTATGTGTCCAGTTCTAGCACTGGACGCATACGTCCACAGAGCTGCCCTGTGGAGAAAAACAGACCAATTACTTGTATGCTACGGTCCCCCTAAGTGGGGTTCTCCTGCTTCTAAGCAGACTATTAGTCATTGGATAGTCGAGGCTTTCAACGCCACCTATGAGTCCTCTGGTCGGGAGCCAAGGCTCACTCCACACGGGCTATGGCGGCCTCCAAGGCCTTCTTAGCATGTGTGTCCATGCTGGACATCTGCAATGCTGCGGGATGGTCCATGCCTTCTACTTTCGGAAAATTCTATGACCCAACACGAAAATTAAGAGCGAGCAAATATGACTTTGTCCAATTAATTTTGTACCTTGATAGATTACTAAACTGGTTAAATAAATGTAAAACATGGGGGACTGATAGAACTGGATTATCTAAAAATAGCAATATTTCAACTGCAAATAAAGATATATAATGTAATGTGTTCTTTACAGAAATAGGAAGTATAAATTCTGACTGACGTACAGCTCAGGCAAGAGGACCTTGAGATAAAGCAAACAACAAAGGTGAAAGAGGACAACCTTGGCGAATGCCCCTTCCAATTGGAAATGACTATGAACTAATCTGACCATGGCTGAAGGAATAGCATAGAGGATTTTAATCACATTTATGAAGTCAGAGTTAAAACCCAGGTGATCAAGCACTGCCCACAAATAGTTCCACTTCAAATGTTTGAATGCTTTCATTGCATCTAAAGAGAGCATAGCAGAGTGAGAAATCAACTGATCAGATGAAGAGATTATGTGAAGTAGTCTTTGCAGATTATCTGAAGCAGAACGAGACTTAATAAACCCTGTTTGATCATGATTAACAAGTTTAGTCATAAAGCCTTCTAGATGAATGGCTAAAACTTTTGCATAAATTTTAATATCTGTACCAATAAGAGAAAGTGGACGGTAATTAGAACATAAAGTAGAGTCTTTATCTTTTTTTTTATAGGAGAGATATAATGACCATGTTCATATTTTGTGAGAAGAATCATTGATCAAGCGAATACTGCATCATATCTAGCATAAGTAGCCCCATATCAGACCAAAAGGTCAGATAGAATTCAACTGGTATGCCATCTAGGCCTGGGGATTTCCTCTTGCTCATAACTTTAATCGATGATTCTAATTCAATAAGTGATAAAAGCCTAGCCAAAGACTTATCTACTAAGAGTAGATAAAAAAAAGAAGTGTAAGATGTAGATTCACATTTAGAGTTGGAACTATATAGATCACAATAGTAGGAACGAAAAGTGTCATTTCTACTCTTCTGGTCAGTCAGAACCTCACCAGTTTGAGATTTCACTGCTGTAATAGCAAATTTCTCACTATTACGTTCAATATACATGTTGCCCCTTGGTAATATTATTAGAACATACAGAATTAGCTTCCACTGTTATGCTGATGATACTCAACTATATATCTCAACGAGACCAGATTAAACTTCTAATTTATCTAAACTAACAGAGTGTGTTAAAAATTAAAAAGATTGGATGACCAATAATTTTCTCATATTAAATTAGGATAAGACCGAGATATTAACTATTGGACCAAAAAACAGTACACAGAATCTTGTAGATTACAATTTGCAACTAGATGGATGTACTGTTACTTCTTCTACAGTCAAAAATCTGGATGTTATATTAGACAGCAAATTGTCTTTTGAAAATCATATTTCCCATGTTGAAAAAAAAAATTATTCTTCCATCTTAGAAACATTGCCAAGCTACGAAACATGTTCTAGGTGGTTGTCCTGCTTCTTCAATAAACAAGCTACACCCTTGTGAAAATAAGTGCACTTAAGTATACTTTTATAAGGTGTAAATACAGCGGAAATAATATACTTTAAAAAAACACAAAAGTGCAAATTAAATATATTATTTTCGACGCTTAAGTACATTGTATTTGTAATTAATTTCAAATTTATCACATTTTAAAGTTATATTAAATACAATAAATTTAACTTTTGAGTTATTTAAAGACTTAAAGAGCACTTTTTAGTACATCTTTATATGTACAATTATATGTTCCTAATTGCTTCTAGTGTCTTTAAAATATGCTTAAAGTGTACTATGTATTGACATGCAATTAATGTGAACTAAAATATACTTTATGTCAGTTAACAATACACTTAAGTGTGAATTAAATATGTTTTTGACCACATAAATGCATATTATTTGTAATTAATTTAAAATATATTACAATTTAAAATTACATTAATTGCAATTAGTTTAACTTTTGAGTGATATTGTGGTACTTTAGTATATTTTATATGTGATTTGAAATATGGTAAATATGTACTTCTGAATAAGCAATTAATGTGAACTAAAATATACTTCAATGTCATATATCTGGCAATGAAGTTGAAACTTAGTATATTAAATAATAATAATAATAATAACCTACCGGTAGTTACAATCAATGCAAAAACACAAAATGGTAAACCCTCAACATTTATTGACAAATTGACAAACAAATACACAAAAATGCTTTTTGCTGATGCACAACAAAAAACCCAACACTATACAGTTACAACACTTCAACTCACTTATTAGAACGAGTCTAGAGAACAATGCTAATTTGACCATCATGGAAAACATCATTTTTGTAAGATGTGTAGACCTGTTTCCTCATTGGGGACCTAAAAATGTCCACGAGGTCAAAATTTACTGGTCACCATAACATATAGGATTACTAACACAAATGACACACATTCAATAAAAAAAGAAAGAATATTATCTATCCATGTCCAACAAATGAGACCTTATTTTAAAACATTAGCATAGTGGGTTACTTGTACACCAGGTTTCACAGACAAGGCTTAAAACCAGCCCAAGACTAAAATGTAATTCTGAGCTGTTTCAACTGATATAAACTTGCACTGACTGATCTTTAAAAATGTCTGAAGAAGCACACTAGTAATGTTTTTTTCTAAGGCATGTCAAAGAAAATGATTTAAATGTCCTTATTGAACTATGATCCTGGCTTAGTCTAAGCCCTGTCTGTGAAACCAGGCCATTAGTTCTCAAACCTTTACTAGCACCAACATTAAACAGGACTGAAAATTTTCTAAAATCTTACTCCAGCATTAGTGAATGTAAGCTTGACTAAATTAATTAATTAATAAAAAAAAAGAACTCCAAATGAACTTGCTGGGAAGTGCTGTCTGTCAATGTCCCAGAAGCTCTCCATCGGCACTAAACATCACGTCATGAAGCTGCACACCATCTCTCTACAGTCTGTGTGAATGGAAAAATGATCCAAAGAGGCAGGAAAGTCCAAAAAAAGTCCTTGAGGAAAGAAAGAAGAACAATTGTTATAAAACATATCCAGCCGTTACAAATTGTTCAGTTGAGTGAAAGCAATAGACACAGTTGCAGTCTAAAGTTCATACACACCTTGCAGTATCAGCAAAATGTTAATGATTTAAGCAGCAAGAGGGTAGAGAGGTAGAATATTTTTTTTTTAAATACAATTACTACTCTGATGAAGCAGTATATTCTGCAAGGTGTGTGTAAACTACATCTTGACTATATCTGCATCACCTAAGAGCTAAATTAACATTACCTCAATCATCAGGGCAACATGGTGGCAGTGTTAATTTCGTTGACTAAATATTTTCGTCATTATTTTCGTCACGAATGTATTTTTGCGGACGAAAACGAAACGAAAACTAAAAAAGAAGGCACTGATGGAGACTAAAACTATGACTAAATTGATTGAAATTATCGTCAACGAATAAAGGACGAGACGAAAATAGACTGTGACGAAAATCAAATAAGCAGACGGGAGAGATGCGAGGAATCAACAAAAGAACCGGCAAAACGGAACAGGCGAGACTGCATGAGAGAAGAGAACCAATCCGAGCCTGACTTATTGAGACGTGAAGCGAAGGTTTTCAGTTTTTAAATGAGCTCCCGGGAAGACGGCATTCGAAGAGGTGATGTCTAAAAGAGCGACAAAATGTACACAGCTCACTTCACGTTTGACGACAAACAAAACAAAACAAAGTGTAAAGCACGCGGAGCGCTCATTCGTGGCAAGAACACAACCAATTTGAAAAGACATTTACAGACGAGCCACCCGGACATTTTCTCAAATGTAATTTCACAACGATGTTCTTTTGTTTATTGAGCTAAGCAAAATTGGAAGACTGCAGTGCGTATATGTTTTAGCATTAAATATTACGAACTGAAAAGTACTGTAAAATAGCCCCTTCTTCAAGTTGGATGAGAGCACAATACTAATACGTAATTTTATGATACATACATTTGATTAATACTAATGTTTAGTATATTTTATAAAGTTCTACTTGTTGACAATATCACAAATATTTCTATATTAGTCAGGTGAAACGTGAATGTTCACATCCTATCATTATACATACTAATCTAGCAATATTGTAGTATTTAAAACATACAATATTGCTAGACAAATGAATACCTTATAAAATCTTGTTACTTTTTTTATCCACCCAACTTATTAAATATTTACTTTAAATGTATGCACTTATTGTTCAGCTCAGCTGTAAGCTTTAAGGTCCTGGACCTAACTTTATTTTTCTTTTATTAATGGTTAATTGGCAGCTAGTTATTGTTTACATTATCATGACAGTGTTTGTTGCTGCATAAAATGAAGTTGAATTTGTGTTTTATATATTTTGGTTAAGTTTGTTTCCTATACCAGCTGTAAAAAATTGTCTAGTAAATCTGTTATTGATTTTAGTCTTATTTTAGTCGAGTAAAATACCAAGCAATTTTAGTCGACTAAAATAAGACTAAAATTAAAACAAATCAGATGACTAAAACTTGACTAAAACTAAAAAGAATTATAGTCAAAAGACTAAGACTAAAACTAAATTAAAATTTCGTGTCAAAATTAACACTCCATGGTGGTAAAAACTGGGAGTTGTTCTTTCAGATTTCCCATAAACAGCAGAATTCCTGATCACACCATCTTCACTGACACTGGGCTTAAAAAATAGATAACATTTTTACAAACATTTATTATTCCTACTTTACAGGGAAAAAAAAACATAATGACCAAAAAATAGATACATATCCCAAATTTTATTTTTAAAAAAAGAAATTACTCCCCTCCTGAAAAAGAAGTGGAAAACCATTATAAATGGTTCAGTTGAGTGAAAGCAATAGACACAGTTGCAGTCTAAAGTTTACATACACCTTTCAGTATCACCAAAATGTTAATAATTTAAGCAGTTCAATGTGTATAAAGGTAGAATAAATTGTAAAAAATTACAATCACTGCCCTGAATGAAGCAGTGTATTCAGCAAGATTTGTGTAAACTTTTGACTACATCTGGATCACCTAAGAGCTGAATTTACGTTACCTTAATCATCAGGGCAACATGGTGGTAAATTCTGGGAGATGTTCCTTCAGATTTTCCATAAACAGCAGAATTCCACTGACCATATATATATATATATATATATATATATATATATATAACATTATCTTGCCTTGCAAGCTTCTCTCACACATCTTCATGAAGGATGTTCCTGTATGTACCACGGCTGGTACAGAAAAGCTACTGTCCTCATCCTTAGTTTTTTTACCTGTAAAATATACGTTGATTAGAGGGGGGTCTGTAAATGCACAGAAGTGAATATATTAATTACAAATGGAAAAGATTCAAAGCAGTTGAAAATTCATAGGGATACTGACTTAATATAGCACTTTTATCTTGCCATGTGTGATCAGAGCTGACTGGTCAACAATTAATTACAAACTTCTAACATCACCTCTTCTGTACTGGCCTGTGTCTCCACATTGTATCTCCAGTAACAAAACTGTAATGATCCTTGCAAAAATGAACAACTCCAGAGAAGTAGAAACATATTATATTATAAACACAAGCAGTGAACATCTTGCTCTTCAAATGAAAAAAGAAAAAGAAAAAAATGCATTATTTCTAGAGGTGGCTGACATATTGAATATTACTGGTCGTTATAATATCGATTACGTACATTAAATATTACAAGACCAGATCTCCGAATTTGGTTCAGTAGCGCCATTTTTTTCCACGCACTCGATCACATTCCGATATCAGAATGCAGTCAGAGATAAATTAACGTTATGCGATTAATTCAACCTAGCTCTTGTTCATATAGCAAGAACTGCCGCGTTATGTAGAAAGCCTCACGAATGCCAAGACAAAATAAAGGATAAAGAAAACGTATATGAAGATATACTTACTTGATTCGTCGTCTACAGCACATAATGTCTCATCTGTACCGGTTTCACATATAATCCGTCTGCAGTGCGTATGCAGTCTGTGTGCGTTACGTATGTGGTGCTGAAGCAGCATGGAAGCAGCATGGACTCGTGCTTTCACACAGGACGGGTTAGCATTACGCTACTGATGCGCGGCTGTTTATGCCACAAAACACAACATTTGTCCATTATTTTGATATCAAATCATGTCAAAAACTTTTTCAGCATTGTGATACTCTTTCAACCCAGTACAGTAACAATCTTTCATAGACATTTAAATTCAAATATGAACAACGTATTACTCATGCATTTGACTGCTAGGTTTTTATAAGTTGCTGAAACAAGCTGCAACACATTTAAACACAACATTAGCATACTTTTCTTGTTAGGATATCACAAACATTTAAAATTAAAACTCACCACTGTCAGAAACAGTCGACTCTCGTGCCTTTTGCATTTACACCCAATCCAACTGGTCTTAAAACTCCTCTTATTGTTTCCTCACTTTTTTTACACGCACTTTTCAAAAACTGGTGAAGTAGTCAGGGCAGCAGGGTTTCATAACTTTTTTTAAGCACCCCTGGGCGCTTAACAAGGTTGTTTAATAAACAATGTAAGGTTATTTCTATTAATTGCATTAATGCACATTAATGGTGTGAGATACTGCAAAATTTGGTATCGATCCGATACCAAATACATATAGGGTCAGTATTGCCAATACCGATACCAATAGGATACTTAAAAAAAAAAAAAAAAAAAAAAAAAAAAAAAAAAAAAAATATATATATATATATATATATATATATATATATATATATATATATATATTTATTAATGTATTGAAGTCCACACAATTATTAGTTATTGGGCACTGTAGAATTAATTCTTTACAGCCTTTTAAAATAAAATAAAAAAATAAAGAATAAAAAAAATCTCTCCCTTTTTTCTGGTTTTAAAAGCAAATAAAACAAAGTGCACACAATTACTACTGACGAACAAACAAAAAACAAATATACCTGTGCAAATACATTCCCTGAGCCCCCCTTCTGGACTTCAATGTGCTATCAGCTTCGCTCACTCTGTCCGCTGCTCCTCACTGCATTGTGTCAGTGAGTCACGTGACGACACAACAACGACTCACAGCAGAGCAGTAGGAGGGGGAGGAGTAGCAAAGTGGGCCAGGATGTGAAAGCAGCGTTTGCTCAGGATTTTAGAGGTAGAAGACACGAGCAAAGTATAATGAACGTAGATGAGAGATATTTAAATTAAAATATTGATTGAATTACAATTGTATCAATCCAATACCAATACAAGTGTTGGCATCAATATTATCGATATTTAGATCGATACTCCCACCCCTAATGCACATAATATATATTATAGTCGAAATAGTAATGCATTTAAAATACATTAACATATGTAATTTTGGAGAACACACTTAAGTTGAAATTAAAATAAATTATTTTACATGTGCTTTAATATATTGAAAAATATATAAAAATAAATGTACCTATTTAAAATACAATACAATCATAATTATGTAAAATGTATGTTTAAATAATACTTAATTAGACATTATCAAAAAGTGTGTTTTTATAAGGTGCAATTAAGTATGTTAAGGCCTATTGTCATTAAAGTGTTATCTCTTTAAGTACACTTAAGTGGCCTTTAATTTAAATTATATGATATTATCTGCAAATGCACTTTTAAAAAAGTGTACTTTTAAGATTGGAAGTACACACAAATACACTTTTAATACAATTAAGCACCCTTCTTTTTCACAAGGGCAGGTAGTTCAAAATGCAGCAGCTAGAGTCTGTCACAGCAAAAGAGACCACCTCATAATATTTATTATTGCATCTATGGATATCATCCTTTCGCAAATGAGTGTGACGATCGCGATCCAGATAAACACAAGGAGAGAGAGAGATCCAATAGCAGGTATGTTTTAATGGGGTAATCCAAAACGTAATCCAAAACAAGCCAAGGTCGAAACCAAAAATCAGTCCAAAATCAAACAAACAAAGGAAGGAACAAGAAAGGGAACGGAACGAGAACTCAGAAAACGAGGGATCTCGGAGGACGAGAAGACAATGAAGAATCTTGGAGGACGAGAAGACTGGGAACACGAAAGGTAAGGACTACATACAGACAACAGTAAAGGATTGGTAAATATAGGGAGGCTAATGACAATTAAGTGAAGGCACCTGGTGCAATTAGCAGGAGTGCAATTACTGTGATGAAGGGACAAGGCTGGTGGGAATTAGTAGTGCCTACGGTGAAGTGCCTAAGGGGAAGTGGGCCCACTAGTGGACACCCAGGGAAACAGAGACTAGACAGCGTGACATTACCCCCTCCTCCACGGAGCAGCTGCCAGATGCTCCACCCAAACCCAAGAAGAGACCAAAGACACAAAGAGACCAGGAGGGAGGTGGAGCGGCAGAGGACCATTCTAGAGTGGAGGGTCAACAGGAACCTGACTCGAATCTAGAGGGTCCACGGGAATCTGACTCAACTCTGGAAGGTCAGCTGTGGCTGTCATCCTGTGCAGAGGCGCTGGGCAAGCAGCAATCTTGTGCCATGATTCTGGACTGGCAGCCATCTTGGCTCATGGCGCTGGACCGTTGGCCATTTTGGGCAATGGCGCTGAGCTAGTGGCCATCTTGTGCTGTGGCGCTGGGCTGGCGGCCATCCTGGGCACTGGCGCTGGGCTAGCGACCATTTTATGCTGGGCTGGCGTCCATCTTGTGTCATGACGCTGAGCTGGCGGGCCATATAGTGGTTGGGCGCTTGGCTTGTCTGCCATCTTGCATCGCTGGGCTTGCGGCCATCCTGAGCAGTTTCGCTGGGCCTGCGGCCATTCCGCGTAGCGGCGCTGGGCTGGCGGCCATCTCGTGCAGTGGCGTTGGATTGGCAGACGTGTGCTTCTTCTCCCCTCTCCTTCTGCCATGGTGATGCTGGATCTCCTCTCAACCACTAACTTCTTTGCGACTTCCCCTGGTCCCACTGAAAACAACCAGGCGGGTTCCCTCAAAACCACTCCTATCCCGCTCAGTGGCTGGGGAGGAAACATAAAAAGACATACCGCTGGATCTAAAGGATGGAGTCCTTCTGTGACGATCGCGATCCAGATAAACACAGGGTGAGAGAGAGATCCTATAGCAGGTATGTTTTAATGGGGTAATCCAAAACGTAATCCAAAACAAGCCAAGGTCAAAACCAGAAAGCAGTCCAAAACAAACAAACAAAGGAAGGAACAGGAAAGGGAACGGAACGGGAACTCAGAAAATGAGAGGTCTCGGAGGACGAGAAGACAATGAAGAATCTCGGAGGACGAGACTGGGAACATAAAAGGTAAGGACTCCATACAGACAACAGGAAAGGACTGGTAAATATAGGGAGGCTAATGACAATTAAGTGAAGGCACCTGGTGCAATTAGCAGGAGTGCAATTACTGTGAAGAAGGGGCAAGGCTAGTGGGAATTAGTAGTGCCTACGGTGAAGTGCCTAAGGGGAAGTAAGCCCACTAGTGGACACCCAGGAAGACAGAGACTAGACAGCGTGACAATGAGCTTCCTGGATTAAAGCAATTTCAAGCTTTTTTTCGTTGCAAAAGTTCTAAAAAACTTGTATGTTTATGGGGGCCATTTAAACCATTGACATCACAACTTAGTATATTAATGTCGGTCATTACTATCAAACGAGTAAGTGAACTGAATAGATAAAAGAAAGTAATACCACACTGAAAATAAATTATCTCAAGTCTGCCTTTAACCCATCCCTCCCTCATCGAGAAACTCATTAACTCGTTATTCCAGTTGGTCTCTGGAACTGCCAGTCTGCAGTTAACAAAAGCCGCGTTTCCACCGCAGGAACTTTACCCAGGAACTAGGGACTTGGTCCGGTACTTGGTGTGTTTCCACCGCAGGAACCAGGAACTAAATAAAAGTTCCGGGTAAAAAAATGCCCCCCAGAAAGTCCCTGCTGGCGAGGTGGTACTTTTTTAAAGTTCAGGAACTTTCGGGGGCGGGACTTTGGCGCTAAACATCCTGATTGGTTGAGTTCACGCAGCATTGGTTGAGTTCAACCACCATTTATTCGGATCAACATTTTCAAAATATTACTGTTATTGTGTCATGAAATGTAATTTTAAAAGTTTTTCAGGCGAGAATGTAGTTGTTTAAAACTCAAATCTGTTGTTTATTTATAAAGACAGCGCCTATTTAAAAATGTGTTTCGCCGATCTCGTAGACGGTGAGCTCCACACGATCAGGGAGAGCTCAGTGATCATCTATCCGCCCAGAGGCAGCCTCACCTTGGATAGACCTTCTGATATGTGCCGCTGGCTCTGATGTGTCTTTAGTGGTTAAACATAACATATAATTCAGCTGCGGGGCAAATCTAACAGGTTTTCTTTGGTCTGTGTTCAATTTATCTATATGTTAAAATGAAAATAAAAAAGGCAAGTCTATATAATATTTCGTTTCATTGTAATGGATGTATATAACGTTACACATATCCCTGAACTAAGTACATTTCTGCAGCTGTTATTATGTTTAAATGAAAACGAAAGGAGGCAGTGGTATTTTATATCCTATTTCGTTTTATTGTAAATATACTGAGGGGAAAATAACAGTAGCCAAAGCCATCTGAGTTCACGCAGCATTGGTTGAGTTCAACCACCATTTATTTGGATCATTTTCAAATATTACTGTTATTGTGTCATGAAATGTAATTTTAAAAGTATTTCAGGCGAGAATGTAGTTGTTTAAAACGCAAATCTATGGTTTATTTATAAAGACCGTGCCTATTTAAAAAATGTGTTTCGCCGATCTCTGCGACGGTGAGCTCCACTCGATCAGCGAGAGCTCAGTCCTCATGTATCCGCCGAGATGCAGCCTCAAATCGGCTAGACCTTCTGGTATGTGCCGCTGGCTCTGATGTGTCTTTAGTGGTTAAACATAACATATAATTCAGCTGCGGGGTAAATCTAACAGGTTTTCTTTGGTCTGTATTCAATTTATCTATATGTTAAAATGAAAATAAAAAAGGCAAATTTATATAATATTTCGTTTCATTGTAATGGCTATACACATATCCCTGAACTAAGTACATTTCTGCAGCTGTTATTATGCTTAAATGAAAACCAAAGGAGGCAGTGGTATTTTATATCCCATTTCGTTTTATTGTAAATAGGAAAATTGCAGTAGCCAAGACGAGCTGACTGAAGTTATCAAGTACGCTGCTGTTTATAGATTTACCGGACTTGCGTCGTCGCGGACATCACACTCCTGAGTCGAATGCACAAAGTCTGAACTAACTACCGAGGATGCACGTCCAAAATCAGCGTACTTTAAAAAAACAAACAAATCAGCAGTACTTTGTATTGAGAAACGCGCGCAGACCTACGTCACCAGTCTATTTGCCTAATCTACCCGGTACTTTACACCACGGTGGAAACGCAGAAAGCAACAGGTCTGGGGGGAAAAAAGTTCCTGGGAAAAAAAGTTCCTGGTAAAAATGTTCCGGGTAATTTCGGTGGAAACGCGGCAAAAGCAGACTTCATTTCTTCTATTGCTACTCATTCAGGTCTCAACCTCATGGCACTGACAGAGACTTGGATCAAACCTGAAGATACTGCCACCCCTGCAGCCCTCTCCACTATTTTCACTTTTTCCCACACTCCTCGTACCACTGGGAGGGGTGGAGGTACGGGTCTCCTTATATCCAAAGAATGGAAATTTGATCTTCAGCCGTCACCTGCAGGTACTGGTTCATTTGAATCACATTCCATTATTGTAACCCACCCTGTTAAAATCCACTTTGTGGTCATTTATCGTCTCCCAGGTCAACTGGGAAACTTCTTGGAGGAGTTGGATGTGCTGCTATCAAACTTTCCTGAAGATGGTACTCCTCTGGTACTGCTTGGTGACTTCAACATCCACCTAGATAAACCCCAGGCTGCTGACTTCAAAACTCTGCTCACCTCATTTGATCTCAAGCTAGTGTCTACTACAGCGACTCACAAATCAGGCGACCAACTGGACCTCATCTACATGCGCTGTTGCTCTGTGGACACCTCTTCAGTTGCTCCACTGCACACCTCTGACCACTTCCTCATTACTGCTAACCTAGCACTTACTCCTGAAGTGGCACACACTCCAACGCAGGTCACCTTTTGAATCTGCTGTGGTTTCATCCTCACTTCCTCGACTCTCTCAGTTTTCTGCTCTGGACATGAACAGTGCTACGGATACTCTTTGCTCCACTTTAACATCTTGCTTGGACAACTTTTGCCCACTGTTGTCTAGACCAGCACGCACTGCCCCATCTGCCCCCAGGCTGTCCGAGGTTCTCCGTGAACATCGCTCTAGACTCAGGGCTGCAGAGAGGAAATGGCAGAAATAAAAAATCAATCTCTCCTCTCTTCCTTCTCTGCAAATGTCTTCACGGCTAAAACATCCTACTACCACAACAAAATTAACAGCTGCTGTGATGCTCGGACACTCTTCAAGACTTTCTCTTCTCTTCTTAATCTGCCGCCTCCACCTCCTCCATCGACTGTTACAGCGGATGACTTTGCAGTTTTCTTCACAAATAAGACCAGATCCATCAGTGACCAATTCTCCACACAGCAGACTGAGGACAACTTCACAATGACCGATGCACACTCTTTATCCTTCTTCTCCCCACTCTCAGAGATGGACGTCTCCAAAATTCTCCTGTCCAATCATCCTACTACTTGTCCACTTGATCCGATCCCCACTCACCTCCTTCAAGCGATCTCTTCTTCAGTCATACCTTCGCTTACTCACATTATCAACTCCTCTCTTCACTCTGGAACATTTCCCTTAGCATTCAAGCAGGCTCGAGTAATCCCACTGCTCAAGAAACCATCTCTAAATCCAGTGCTTCTTGAAAATTACAGACCGGTATGCCTTCTGCCATTCATTGCAAAGACACTTGAGCGAGCTGTGTTCAACCAGCTTTCTATGTTCCTTGGACAGAACAACCTCCTGGACAGCAACCAATCTGGTTTCAAAAGTGGCCACTCAACTGAGACTGCTCTGCTCTCGGTTACTGAAGCCCTGCAACTAGCAAGAGCAGCTTCAAAATCCTTGGTACTCATCTTACTGGACCTGTCTGCTGCTTTTGACACTGTTAATCACCAAATTCTCCTGTCCACCCTCAGAAAGATGGGCATCTCTGGAACAGCTCTCCTGTGGGATAAGTCCTACCTCTTTGACAGATCCTTCAGTGTGTCTTGGAGGGGTGATGTTTCAAAGTCACACCACCTTGCTACTGGGGTTCCTCAAGGCTCAGTACTTGGACCACTTCTCTTCTCCATCTACATGACATCTTTAGGATCTGTCATTCAGAAGCATGGCTTTTCTTATCACTGCTACGCTGATGACACCCAACTCTTCTTCTCATTCCAGCCAGATGACCCGACGGTAGCTGCTCGCATTTCAGCCTGTCTGAGTGAGATTTCTAGCTGGATGAATGACCATCACCTTCAGCTTAACCTTACGAAGACAGAACTCCTGGTGATTCCAGCTAACCCATTGCTTCATCACAACTTCTCTATACAGCTGGGCTCGTCAACCATAACTCGAGGTACTGATGCTTGCCTACAAGACGACCACTGGCACAGCACCAACTTACCTAAACTCACTGGTTAAATCTTATGTGCCCTCCAGAAGTTTGCGCTCTGTAAGTGAACGACGCCTTGTGGTGCCATCCCAAAAAAGTTCAAAATCACTCTCACTGACCTTTTCCTGGACTGTGCCCAGCTGGTGGAATGACCTCCCAATCTCAGTGTCTTTACTCATTTTCAAGAAACATCTAGAGACTCATCTTTTTCGCCTGCACTTAACCAACTAAAACCAGCACTTTTCCTTTTCTTGTCTTTTCAACAAAAAAAAAAAACCTGACTATGCGTTCTATACTAGACTAACTGAGACTTGTCATGGCACTTGTATACTGTTGTTGTTCTCTTGTTGACCTGACTGCTTCTATTTTTCTCATTTTTAAGTCGCTTTGGATAAAAGCGTCTGCTAAATGATTAAATGTAAATGTAAAATGTAAAATATAGCTGCAAGCAGCGATGGCGGGCTCAAGCCACCAATGCCATCGCCTCCCCGGTGGCATCAGGTAAACTGTGCCCAGCGGGCACATGCATTCACAATATCCCTCTGGCAGTGAGGTTTTAAAGGATATGGCAGTTAAAGGGTTAATCCGAATCATCTAAGCCAGTGGTTCCCAACCACATTCCTGGAGGCCCCCCAACACTGCACATTTTGCATCTCTCCTTTGTCTAACACAACCATGTCCAGTCTTGGAGTCTGTACTAATGAGCTGACGAACTGAATCAGGTGTGTTTGATTAAGGAGACATGGAAAACATGCAGTGTTGGGGGGCCTCCAGGAACGTGGTTGGGAACCACTGATCTAGACTTTAAAATCACATTCACAGAACAATATATATATATATAACTTTAGTAACACTTTACAATAAGATTCCATTTATAAACATTATGTTAACATGAACAATATTTATATAGCATTCATTCATTTCAGTTAATATTCCAAACTTAAACATTAAAACATTGTTTTATTGTGATTTTTTTCCAAGCACATTTAACCAATTCCAAACCATATAAATCTTAATAACTACCATTATTTTTTTATTTAATCATTTATGAGTGCTATACAATACTCCAGGAAAGCTGGAAGAGAAAAACTCCTTATATTCATGTGTGCAGAATTATTAGGCATGTTTTCTTTTACAGATGAAATGCGCTAAAAAAGAGTTTTAACTCAAACTGTAAAGTCGAAAATTATGAAATACCCATGAGAAATATCAAACACAAATGCAATACAGAAATGGATGAGTTAAGACTTGACCATTATACAAAAAATGCTGACTGGGTCATGAGGTCAGAAAAGAAGAAGGAAAAAAAACAGGTCAAGAAGAACTGACAAAAAGAATTGCAAAATAATTAGGAATTAATGTGAAGATTAATTTTTAGTAAATTCTGCAAGACAGACTTTCAGGAAAGGAGGTGGAATTAAAATGAGCTCCTAAATCTTAATCCCGGATTCTGGAAGATATATTCCTCAAACCATCAGAGGAGGTGGTGCTGGTCCTTCACGAGTCACTCTAATCTGTTAATTAAGCCTATATATAAAGTCTTAATATATAGTATTTCACAATACTTCATAGTATTCTAATTAAATAATTTTTTGGAATCTTAGATCTCTCAGAACCTGCCACATTGTAATTCTGAGACTCCAGGAAAGTGGCAGTTCTGTAAAATGTTGGCGCTGGAGACTAAATGCTCCCTGATAGTTTCACACCTAATTCACTTAACACACACACAAACACACACACACACACACATTAACCACAGTGACAGAGGGACAGAGTGACATCAGATGTATGATAGTTTTTTAATTTTCTATCATCCATATAATGTTGTATAGTCATGGAACTATGCATATTTCCTCAGAATGACTTGTCTGCTATGTGTACATTTTTTTGAAGTGTTTAGAAGCTGCACTTTAAAAAAATAAAAGACATTTACTGGTTACTTTTTTACTGTTATTTCAAAAAATCACCACGCAAAATCATTCAAGCTATCCAAAATTCATTCACACCTGTTCTGTAAGATAAATTCTTTAAACAGTGGTAAAAGAGGATGTGGTGCTGAACCTTCAAGAGTCACTCAAAACGTATCTGTCCATAAAGCTTATAAAGAATTATTCTTAATATACAGTTCACAATACTTCAGCTTGTTATTCTAATTAAGTGAGGGTCATTTTATCAGTAAAATACATAAAATACATATTATTTTTCTTTGAAAGATTTCTATAAATGATTTAAATCATACTTGTTTTACAATAATTATTTAAAAGTAATCCTATAGCTCCATCTGGTGGTCATTATTGGAACTAAGAATTGCAAGCTTGATTTATAAGTTATGATAGTTTTAATTTTATGCTGGCTCTTGAAAATGATAAAGCTATGAAACTTACTGTGCTTCCTTCAAATGATGACTTCTACGTATATAAAAAATTATGAAGAGTTGGAATGAAAAATTTTAAAGATATAGTAAAATAACGATTGTATTTTTTTATGTTACTTTAATAAATCGCTATGGCCACACCATTTAAGCTATCCTAAACCCATTCACAATTTAACATCTTCAGTATATTAGCTTCATGTTAAAAAAGTTTGCTGTGAACTTGTGTCTTCTTGGAGGAGTATGAATTCATTTACAGGCTGATTTTATCATAAATCCACAATAAAATTTCTGAGTTCTGTATCAATCTGTGTTGTTGTTTGTTTTTGTTTTTTTTAATTAATTTTCATAGGAGGATAACTGACCCTTTACTCTCCTTTTTAATAAATGTGCTTATAACCCAAGAACAAGCTTTTTATAGCTGTATTTATAAACTGCTTACTACTGACTATTAATATTGGGACAAGGCTTTATAAAGCATGAACTGAATATTTACTGTTTGAGTTTGAAATTATTATTTGCAGCACAAATAAGGTTTTTTAGGATTTTTAAAAATCCCTAAAACTGTCAGAAAAGGATAAGGCCTATAAGATTTTATGTGAGTGGCTAAATTTATTTGTTTTTATAACTATAATGCATAAACTATGAAATTATACAAAATGTATAAAAATGTACAACAGTTATTCTTTTCCAATGTTTTTTATTTATTTATTTATTTAAATTTTTTTTTATTTTATTTACATTTCAAAAAATTTGCCTACTGCAATCATTCTAAACAGCTTGAATAAAACCTGTCAATATTTATTATAGACCACTGTAACTGTGTATAATCTAACAAACAAGTTTATTATGAAAATAAAAGTGTACACCAGATAAATTGGACGATAAAGAAATTGCTAACAATAGTATAATAGAGCATGTTTTAGGTTTTTAGGCGTTTAGATGCAGAAATGGACAAATCAAATGTAAAATAAAATGTAATTGATTTAATTAAATATAGATTAATTGTTAGAGCAAAATAATAAATAAATAAATAAATAAATACGTACACACATTAAAAAAAGCAGCCAAGATGAATGAGTTTCATTTTTTATATGGATCAAAATTGAAGACAGAAGCAGCTGGTATATGCGGTCACTTAATATTAAAATCCAGTAGATCCATTTCAGATTTATTTCTCAACAGTTTATGTTCACGTGGCTGTTTTCGTTTATAGTCGCCAAGCTATTATGTGTTTTGAAATAATCTTGTCCGTGATGTGTTCGTTCGTACGACGAAAGGCAGAATCCTGCAGCTCGAGAGATATATGTTATTCTGCCAGTCGCGCTTTCAAATAGTCTTGCACACTTAAACGGGTCACAAACACCTGCATTTAGCTCTTGTAGTGTTACAATGGGTTTATTGTGTGCATTTGTGGTAATATTTTATTTAAAAAAGCTCTTAAACAAGAATAAATTCGTTTGTTTTGAGCTCGACACTGTACGCGCTGATCGGAGGCGGTGATTTCAGACATAGACAGTAAAAGAAATGGACACAGCGACCCCATTGGAACTCAATTGAGACAAATGAAGCCCAGTTTTAGCGTTTTTTTAGCACTTCCGTTTCTGACGCGCAGACTCAAACGAAGCTTGACGACGTCAGCAACCTGTCTGCCAGATGTAAATCTTCTAAGTGGCTGTGCGTGTAAACTGCCATCGTTAATCTTGCAGAGACGGCGAGCTTGAGCGGGGAGTTCTTTGGCGTGAGTGAGCAGGAGTAAGTATTCTGATTAATTATTTTGTATAGTATTTTAAAATGTAATGCCAGTACTCCATATTAAGTTAATTGCCTGCGAGCTTCTCCACCTGTCTGTAGGGTAATGCGACAGAGAGCCGAGTGGTTATGACGCAATCGTTAGCCTATTTTTTACAAAAACTGTTTATACGGGGCCATAATGTAACATAGAAGGTAATGGAGCCCTTTATACATTTTCGTGTATCTTTAGAAATAAATAATGGACAAACAGAGGCTTTAAACGCCTCAGATGTAAAGTTATTCGCTGTCAAAGTGACGCCAAAATGAATGGGAGTCAATGGGAATGCTAACGCAAGTGAAGTTCTGCTAAAAGATGGCAGCCCCCACCCGACTTCAACTTCCGGTCGAGTTCCTTGCCCCTTGATTTCAGATAGGCAGCCGCAAATAATTCATTTTCACACAAACAGTTCAAAAACATCTGAATTTAGCTCTTGGTGTGTTCTAATTGGTTGATTGTGTGATATCGCTGTAATAATTTATTTTTAAAAGCTTTAAAAAAGGAATAAATTCGTTTTTTTCTGAGCTCTTTACTCCAGACGCTCGTGATCACAGCGGTGATTCATCTCTCCTATTTCTCACGTATCTCTGGCCAGAAATAATTTATCCATGAGCCCTGAACCGGTAATAATCAGATATGTTGGTTTAGCTTGTCAGTGTGAATTAAATCTAAGTATTTATTTGTATTTTTAACCGATTTAAAAGTGAAAGTAAAAGTCCGGGAATTGAACCTGTAGGGGCGCTATTTCTCTCAGACAATGGAAGTCTGAAGCACATATACTCAAACAGAGGGACAGAGTGAGATGAGATGTCTGACAGTTTTTTAATTTTCTGTTATCCATACAGTGTTGTAAAGTCGTGAAACTATCCATATTTACTCAGAATGACTTTTTTTCTGTACGAAAAAAGGTTTTGAAGTGTTTGGAATTTAAAAATGCAGGAAAATTAATAATTCCATTTTTACTGTCATTTAAAAAAATCACCACGACAAAACCGTTTAAGCTATCCAAAATCCATTGGCAATTTAAGTTGTTTAAAATGTTTTGGCATCATGTAGACAAAGTTTGGTGTGTATAGTGTTACTCTCCTCTGAGCAGTATGCATTAATTCACAGCTAAATGTAAAAAAAAATCCACATTCAAATCAAAACAGCTGACTTCCTGTTGATCGTAGCTGATGACTGTGAATTAGAAAGTTGTCCGTCTTGATAAGAAAAATTTTTGTACCGAGTTTGGTGTCTGTAGCTAAAACTAACCCCGCCACTTTTGACAAAAGGTGGCGCTATAGAGTGCCTCTTCCACGCCCTCTTATGAACTTTTGCCAGTGTCTAGTTATCATAAATACTGATATGTGTTCTGAGTTTGATGAAATTCTAAGCATGTTATATGCCTCAAAATCACCTGAGAAGTATTCCAGTTTAACATGTTGCCACGGCAACAATATTTTTAGATATCAATATCCCCCCAGCAGATTTATATCGGCTGTGTTTTAACATTATTCTGATGAAGTTTGAAGCAAATCGAGTAAAAATAAGATGCTGAATTCAAATCATTTTGAAAATGACACACTTCCTGCTGCCAGTTGGTGGCGCTATAACTTTGACTCCTAATAGTCACATATATGCGATCGACATCATACAACGAATAATCTGATGCAGTTTGATTAAAATCAGGAAATGTATGTGGATGGTATTAGACACTTCCTGTTTCTCATTTCTCGCCATAATTTCAACACCTCGCCACGAGCAAACCGTTCGAGATATCAAAAATCCCCTGGCAATTTTTCAGCCCCAATGTCTTGAGATCATGTTGACCGAATTTGGTGGCAATCGGCAAAAAAACCTATGACAAGTATTTCAAATTCCAGAGCATGCGCTTTTTACATAACTCTAAATAGCTGACTTCCTGTTGGGCGGAGCCGAATGACATGCAGTACGAAAGTTGTTCAGCACGATGAGATCTATATGTGTACTGAGTTTCATATTAATACGAGCAAGTATGTGTGAGCTATACATCAACATTTATGACTGTGTTCCAGGGGGCGCCATAGAGCCCCTGTGCCACGCCCGGGTCCCAGCCTCTGCAGGCTCCTAAAGGCCACAGATTCCAAAGTGTGCGCAAATTTTCAAGAGTTTTTGAGTATGTTAAGGACCCCAAAAGCCCCCACAACTTTGACGAAAAATATGAATACTAAACCCTAAATATCCAACTTCCTGTTGGGCGGAGCCTATGACATGCAGTACAAAAGTTGTTTGGTTTGATGAGATCTACATGTGTACCGAGTTTCGTGTGTCTACGTGCAAGTATGTATGATATATGGCCCTCAGTATTCCAGGGGGCGCTGTAGAGCCCCTGTGCCACGCCCGTGTATCAGTCTCTGCCCGGCCATAATGGCCGCAGGTTCCAATGTGTGTGCCAATTTTCAAGACTTTTTAAGCATGTTAAGGGCCCCAAAAGCCCCCGAAACCTTGAAGAAAAATAATAATAAATATAGCTGCAAGCAGCGATGTCGGGCTCAAGCCATCAGTGCAACGCCACCCTGGTGGCATCGGGAAAACTGTGCCCAGCGGGCATAAGCATTTACAGTAACCCTCTGACAATCAAGTTTTAAGGGATGTGGCAGTTAAAGGACCAATCTAGACTTTGAAATCACATACACAGAACAATATATATAACTTTAGTAACACTTTATTTTAAAATGTATAAAAAATGTATAAGGTGTGCATTGTAGCTGACACCTATATGAACACATTACAATTGTTTTGTGACTACAAGTCTTTCTTCTCAAATGCTATTGAGTGGTCGCGAACGCGGATGGGAGAATGGCGCATATTTGTTTTGTTTTTTTTGAGCAACTGGTGCCCCCTCTGGGAGTTGGTGCTCTACGAAGACTGCATACTCTGCATATAGGGAGCGGCGGTACTATCTGGAAGATATATTCCTCAAACCATCGTACAAGTGAAGGTGATGCTAGTCCTTCAAGAATCGCTCAAAACCTTTTCAAGTGTACAGTTTCCTTTTATTGCATCTTGAAATAAATATTTCTGAATTCTGAATCAAACTGGGTTGTGTTTATTGATTTATTTTATAAGACAACTGAAACTTTAATCTCCTTTGTAATATATGTGCTTTTAAACCAAGAACAATGTAATTAGAGATGTATTCCTGCTTAATAATGACTATTATTAAGGGAAAAGGCTTTATAATCATGAACTATTTACTAATGCTTAGCTAATGAGTGCAGTTATTATAAAGTGTTACCAATGCATTTACTAATGTTAACAAATTAGACATTATTATACAGTGTTACCAAACCCTTTAATAATTTATTAGTGTTTTGTAATGATTTTAATGACCTATAAGCATTTGTGAAATAGTTTTGCTTGCATTGCAGCTTAATCTGTCAGTTGAAGAGTTTTACTGTTACATCCATGAGATTAATAAATGTCATGTCACGTCACAGGTTGTCATAGGTCAGTATCAAATGAGTTTGAAATTATAATTTGCAGCACAAATAAGGCTTCTTAGGATGTTTTTAAATCCCAAAAACTGTCAGAAAAGGATAAGGCCTAAGAGATTTCTTAACCTGTAATGAAAGGAAAAAAACACCACCATTAGCAACAACAAAAACAATAACAATTTAAAATATAGATTTTTTTTTCCTGATTATTAAAGGAATGATTAGGTCTCTCTCTCTCTCTCTCTCTCTCTCTCTGCCAGACAGCCCCTCCCTACAATCCACACACACTGTCAGTCACCAAAGATTCACAGTCACCAACCCCCTCACACTCACACTCCCCCTCCCTCTCCCCCTCCCTTTCCTCACACAGACGGAGTGGCCAGAGTGAGATCATGTCAGTTGAGAAGTCTGACAGTTTTTTCTTTTCTTTTATCCATACAGTGTTGTAAAGTCATGAAACTATGCATATTTCCTCATAATGATTTGATCTCTGTATGAAAACATGCCTTGAAGTGTTTGGAAGCTGCAATTTAGACATACAATACAATTAATGTTTCCCCTTCTTACTGTCATTTCAAAAAATCACCACGTCAAAACCGTTCAAGCTAACCAAAATCCGTTCGCAATTTAAGTTCCTCGATGTTGTTTCTTCATGTAGTCAAAGTTTGGTGTGTATAGTGTACTTCCCATGTGAGGAGTATGCATTAATTCACAACTGTAAAATCTCAAAAATACACATTCAAATCAAAATAGCTGACTTCCTGTTGATCGTAGCTTATGACTGTGAATTAGAAAGTTGTCCGTCTTGATAAGAACAATTTAAGTACCGAGTTTGGTGTCTGTAGCTAAAACTAAATAAAATGCATTATTATTATTATTAGCTGTACACTTGCTAAACATTTTTAAATATAAACTTATGCAATTGTGTGTGTGTATATATATATATATATATATATATATATATATATATATATATATATATATATATATATATAAATAAATTCAAGTGTACAGTTTTCTTTTATTGCATCTTGAAATAAATATTTATGAGTTCTGTGTTTGTTTATTTTATTTATTTTATTTTTTATTTTACATTTTTTTTAGGGAGATTACAGCCTTTAATCTCCTCAAAATAAATGTGCATATAAACCATGAACAATTTAATTATAGCTGTATTTATAAAATGCTTACTAAAATATTAATTTTGGGAGAAGGCTATATAAAGCATGAACTGACTATTTACTAATGCTTAGCTAAGAATTGCAGCTATTATGAAGTGTTACCAATGCATTTACTAATGTTAACAATTGAGACATTATTTTAAAGTGTTACCAAATCCTTAAATAATTTAAAAGTGTTTTGTTATGATTTCATTAACCTATAAGCATTTGTGAAATAGTTCTGCTTGCATTAAAGCTTAGTCTTCATCTGTGAGCTGAACAGTTTTACTGTTACATCCTTGAGATTATGTAAATTCAAATAAATGTCATGTCACAGGGTGACAGAGGTCAGTATCAAATGAGTTTGAAATTATTATTTGCAGCACAAATAAGGTTTTTTAGGATTTTTTTTAATCCCTGAAACTGTCAGAAAAGGATAAGGCCTAAGATATTTCTTAAGATGTAATGATAACAGCACAATTAGCAACAACAACAAAAAAATAACTATTTAAAATACAGTTTTTTTTTCTGGTGATTAAAGAGATGTTTAAGTCTCTCTCTCTCTCTCTCTCTCTCTCTCTCTCTCTCTGTCTGTCTGCCACTCAGCTCACACCCCTCCCCCACTCACACTCACACACACACACACAGAGTCAGCACACAGAGTGACAGAGTGAGATCAGATGTCTGACAGTTTTTTAATTTTCTTTTAATCATACAGTGCTGTAAAGTCATGAAACTATGCATATTTCCTCAGAATCACTGGTTTTCTAAATTAAAAATGTTTTTTAAAGGTTTGGAAGCTGCAATTTAAAAATACAAGACGATTAATGTTTCACTTTTTACTGTCATTTCAAAAAATCACCACGACAAAACCGTTCAAGCTAACCAAAATCTGTTCGCAATTTAAGTTCCTCGATGTTTTTTCTTCATGTAGACAACGTTTGGTGTGTATAGTGTACTTCCCCTGTGAGGAGTATTCACTAATTCACAACTGTAAAATCTCAAAAATACACATTCAAATCAAAATAGCCGACTTCCTGTTGATCGTAGCTGATGACTGTGAATTAGAAAGTTGTCCGTCTTGAAAAGAACAATTTATGTACCAAGTTTGGTGTCTGTAGCTAAAACTAACCCCCCCACTTTTGACAAAAGGTGGCGCTATAGAGTGCCTCCTTCACGCCCTTTTAAAAGCTTTTGCCATTGTCTAGCTATCACTAATACTGATATGTGTTTTGAGTTTCATGTAAATCTGAGCTTGTTGTCTGCCTCAAACTCACCATAACAGAACATTCAAGTTTGACATGTTGCCATGGCAACACTATATCAGATATCAATATCCCCACAACAGATTTACATCGGCCGTGTTTTGTCATTATTCTGATGAAGTTTTAAGTAAATCGAGTAAAAATAAGATGCTGAATTCAAAGCATTTGGAAAATGACACACTTCCTGCTGCCAGTTGGTGGCGCTATAACGTTGACTCTTAATAGCCACATATATACAATCGGTATCATACAACGAACAAACCCATGAAGTTTGATCAAATTCAGGAAATGTATGTGGATGTTATTAGACATTTCCTGTTTCTCATTTCTCGCCATAAGTTCCATGCCTCGCCACGGGCAAACCGTTCGAGATATCAAAAATCCCCTCGCAATTTTTCATCCTCAATGTCTTGAGATCATGTTCACCGAGTTTCGTGGCGAACGGGTTGAAAACCTCAGAGGAGTATTTCAAATTCCAGAGCATGCTTTTTTTAAACAGCCCTGAATAGCTGACTTCCTGTTGGGCGGAGCCTATGACATAAAGTGTGAAAGTTGTTCGGCTCAATGAGATCTATAAGTGTACCGAGTTTGATATAAATACATGCAAGTGTGTGTGAGCTATGGTTCAAGAATTCTGACTGTCTTCCAGGGGGCGCTGTAGAGCCCCTGTGCCACGCCCGGGTCCCAGCCTCTGCGGCGTCCTGATGGCCGCAGATTCCAATATGTGTGCCAATTTTCAAGAGTTTTTGAGCATGTTAAGGCCCCCAAAACACCCCGGAAGGTTTAATAAAAAATAAAAATAATAATAATTAAAGCTGCAAGCAGCGATGAACGGGCCCTCGCACCCGGGCTCACCGGCAGCGAGTGGCTTTAGTTAATAGGTGAACGGTTAGAAATATGCGTTTAAACTCATAAATATAAGTAGAATATATCAATGTTTATTCCATATATGTGCCAATCTTCCTGTTGCCAGCAGGTGGCGCTATCATTATAATGGAATATTGGCCTTCAGATGTGTTCAGGGCAGGACTTTTATCGAACATGTGAGGTTTGGGGAGGATTGGACATTTTATGCCTGAGTTACAACAACATCCTATTTCATGGCGAAACATCGAAATTTGTCAGGCCGCCATGGACACGCCCTTTAACGAAAACTCAAGATCTTCGCAATTTAAGATCGTAAAAGGCTTTAGATTACACTGACCAAGTTTGGTGTTGATCTGAATAAATATCTAGGAGGAGTTCGTTAAAGTACAACCCCTGAAAATGGCAAAAACAGCACCAATTTTGCAGAGAAAATTCGAAATAACTGACTTCCTGTTGGGATTCGGATTTCGTACCAAAATACTTTTTTGTAGATATTGGTGTGTTACATGTGTGTACCGATTTTTGTACATGTACGTGAAACATAGCTCGAGGCGCACTCCGTTTAAAGCGTATACTCACTCCGTTGAAAGTGTATAGGTGGCGCTATCGAGCCATTTTGCCACACTCGATGGAATATTGGCCTTCAGATCTGTTCAGGCCAGGACCCTTATCACACAAGTGAAGTTTGGGCAAGATCGGACATTTTATGCCTGAGTTATAACATCTTTTATTCCCATGGCGAGACATCGAACTTCATCACGGCGCCATGGACACACCTTTTAACAAAAACTCAAGATCTTCACAACTAAACATCACGCAGGTCTTTAGATTAGACTGACCAGAAAAAAGACATTGATGTCATAAAATTTCTAGGAGTAGTTTGTCGCAGTGTAAAATATGTAACTTCCTGTTGCCAATAGGTGGCGCTATGACTATAACTGAATATTGGCATGTAGATCTGTTCAGGTCAAGAGTCTTATCCAACATGTGAAGTTTGGGGCAGATTGGACATTGCATGTCTGAGTTACAGCAACTTCCTTTTTCATGGCGAAACATCGAAATTTGTCAGGCCGCCATGGACCCGCCCTTTAACGAAACCTCAAGTCCTTCGCAATTTATTATCGCAAAGGGCTTTAGATTACACTGACCAAGTTTGGTGTTGATCTGAATAAATCTTTAGGAGGAGTTTGTTAAAGTACAACCCCTGAAAATGGCAAAAACAACACCAATTTTGAAGGGAAAATTCTAAATAACCGACTTCCTGTTGGGATCCGGATTTCGTACCAAGAGACTTTTTTGTAGGTATTGGAGTGTTACATGTGTGTACCAATTTTGGTACATGTACGTGAAACATAGCTCGAGGCGCACTCCGTTGAAAGTGTACAGGTGGCGCTATAGAGCTGTTCTGCCACACCCGGTAAAATATTGGCCTGCAGATCTGTTCAGGCCAGGACTCTTATCACACATGTGAAGTTTGGGGAAGATCGGACATTTTATGCCTGAGTTATAACATCTTTTATTCCCATGGCGAGACATCGTACTTCGTCGCGGCGCCATGAACAGGCCTTTTAACGAAAACTCAAGATCTTCACAACTTAACATCGCACAGGCCTTTAGATTAGACTGACCACAAAAAAGACATTGATGTCATAAAATTTCTAGGAGTAGTTCGTCGCAGCGTAAAATATAGCACTTCCTGTTTCCAATAGGTGGCGCTATGACTATAACTGAATATGGGCATGTCAATCTGTTCAGGTTCGGAGTCTCATCAAACATGTGAAGTTTGGGGCAGATTGGACATTGTATGTGTGAGTTATAGCAACTTCATTTTTCATGGCGAATCATCGAAATTCGCCAGGCCGCCACGGCCACGCCCTTCAACGAAAACTCAAGATCTTCGCAATTTAACATCGCAAAGGCCTTTAGATTAGGCATACCAAATTTGGTGTTTATTTGAAGAACTCTCTAGGAGGAGTTCGTTAAAATACAACACATGGAAATGACCAAAATTACACAAAATATGCTCATAATATTAAAAATAACCGACTTCCTGTTGGGTTTAGAATTTCGCTCCAAGAGTCTTTTTTGTAGGTATTGGTGTGTTACATATGTGTGCCAATTTTCGTGCATGTACGTGAAACATAGCTGGAAGGCTGTTGATTTTCTTGGTATAGGTGGCGCTGTCGAGCCATTTTGCCACACCCTCTTCTGAATCCTATATCAGACGAAAATTTTCACCAGGTTTGACGCGTGTGCAAAGTTTCATGACTTTTTGAGCATGTTAAAGCCCTCAAAAATGCGATTCATTCGGGAGAAGAAGAAGAAGAAGAATAATAATAATAAATTAAAGCTGCAAGCAGCGATGAACGGGCCCTCGCACCCGGGCTCACCGCCATCGTGTGGCTTTAGTAAAAAGGTGAACGTTGAGAAATATGCATTTAATGTCCTAAATATAAGTGGAATATATCAAAGTATATCCCATATATGTGCCAATCTTACCGTTGCCAGCAGGTGGCGCTATCATTATAATGGAATATTGGCCTTCAGATGTGTTCAGGCCAGGACTCTTATCAAACATGTGAAGTTTGGGGAAGACTGAACATTTTATACTTGAGTTACAACAACTTCTCTTGCTGTGGCAAGACATCAAATTTTGTCATGGCGCCATGGAAACGCCCTTTAACAAAAACTCAAGATCTCCAAAAGTTAACATTGCACAGGCATTTAGATTAGACTGACCACAAAATATATGTTAATCTCAAAAAAATAATAGGAGTAGTTTGTCGCAGCGTAAAACATGTCACTTCCTGTTGCCAATAGGTGGCGCTATGACTATAACTGAATGTGGGCATGTAGATCTGTTAAGGGCAGAAGTTTTATCTAACATGTGAAGTTTGGGGCAGATTGGACATTGTATGTCTGAGTTACAGCAACTTCCTTTTTCATGGCGAAACATCGAAATTTGTCAGGCCACCATGGACACGCCCTTTAACGAAATCTAAAGATCTTCGCAATTTAACATCGCAAAGGGCTTAAGATTACACTGACCAGGTTTGGTGTTGATCTGAATAAATCTCTAGGAGGAGTTCGTTAAAGTACAACCCCTGAAAATGGCAAAAACAACGCCAGTTTTGCAGAGAAAATTCTAAATAACCGACTTCCTGTTGAGATTCGGATTTCGTACCAAGAGACTTTTTTGTAGGTATTGGTGTGTTACATGTGTATACCGATTTTTGTACATGTACGTGAAACATAGCTCGAGGCGCACTCTGTTGAAAGTGTATAGGTGGCGCTATCGAGCCATTTTGCCACACCTGATGGAATTTTGGCCTTCAGATGTGTTCAGGCCAGGACTCTTATCACACATGTGAAGTTTGGGGAAGATCGGACATTTTATGCCTGAGTTATAACATCTTTTATTCCCATGGCGAGACATCGAACTTCGTGACAGCGCCATGGACACGCCTTTTAACGAAAACTCAAGATCTTCACAACTTAACATCGCACAGGCCTTTAGATTAGACTGACCACAAAAAATACATTGATGTCATAAAATTTCTAGGAGTAGTTCATCGCAGTGTAAAATATGTCACTTCCTGTTGCCAATAGGTGGCGCTATGACTATAACTGAATATGGGCATGTCAATCTGTTCAGGTCAGGAGTCTCATCAAACATGTGAAGTTTGGGGCAGATTGGTCATTGTATGTCTGAGTTATAGCAACTTCCTGGTTCATGGCGAATCATCGAAATTCGCCAGGCCACCACGGACACGCCCATTAACGAAAACTCAAAAGCTTCGCAATTTAACATCGCAAAGGCCTTCAGATTAGGCATACCAAATTTGGTGTTGATCTGAATGAATCTCTAGGAGGAGTTCGTTAAAATACAACGCATGGAAATGACAAAAATGACACAAAATTTGCTCATAATATTAGTAATAACCGACTTCCTGTTGGGTTTCGGATTTTGCTCCAAGAGACTTTTTTGTAGGTATTGGAGAGTTACATGTGTATACCGATTTTCATACATGTACATGAAACGTAGCTCGAGGCGCACACCGTTGAACGTGTATAGGTGGCGCTGTTGAGCCATTTTGCCACACCCACTTCTGAAACCCATATCAGACGTAAATTTTCGCCAGTTCTGAGTTGTGTGCAAAGTTTCATGACTTTTCGAGCAGGTTTAGGCCCTCAAAAATGCGATTCATTTTGGAGAAGAAGAATAATAATAATAATAATAATAATAATAATAATAATAATAATAATAATAAACGGAGCAATTCCAAGAGGGTCCTCACACCATCGGTGCTCGGGCCCTAATTAAAGCTGCAAGCAGCGATGAACGGGCCCTCGCACCCGGGCTCACCGCCATCGTGTGGCTTTAGTAAAAAGGTGAACGTTGAGAAATATGCATTTAATGTCCTAAATATAAGTGGAATATATCAAAGTATATCCCATATATGTGCCAATCTTACCGTTGCCAGCAGGTGGCGCTATCATTATAATGGAATATTGGCCTTCAGATGTGTTCAGGCAAGGACTCTTATCAAACAAGTGAAGTTTGGGGAAGATTGAACATTTTATGCTTGAGTTACAATAACTTCTCTTGCTGTGGCAAGACATCAAATTTTGTCATGGCGCCATGGAAATGCCCTTTAACAAAAACTCAAGATCTTCAAAAGTTAACATTGCACAGGCCTTTAGATTAGACTGACCACAAAATATATGTTAATCTCAAAAAAATTATAGGAGTAGTTTGTCGCAGTGTAAAATATGTAACTTCCTGTTGCCAATAGGTGGCGCTATGACTATAACTGAATATTGGCATGTAGATCTGTTCAGGTCAAGAGTCTTATCCAACATGTGAAGTTTGGGGCAGATTGGACATTGTATGCCTGAGTTACAGCAACTTCCTTTTCATCGCAATATATCAAAATTTGTCAGGCCGCCATGGACACGTCCTTTAACGAAACCTCAAGATCATTGCAATTTAACAATGCAAAGGCCTTTAGATTACACTGACCAAGTTTGGTGAAGATCTGAATAAATCTCTAGGAGGAGTTAGTTAAAGTACAACCCCTGAAAATGGCAAAAACAACACCAATTTTGCAGAGAAAATTCTAAATAACTGACTTCCTGTTGGGATTCGGATTTCGTACCAAGAGACTTTTTTGTAGGTATTGGTGTGTTACATGTGTGTACCGATTTTTGTACATGTACGTGAAACATAGCTCGAGGCACAGTCCGTTGAAAGTGCATATGCACTCCGTTGAAAGTGTATAGGTGGCGCTATCGAGCCATTTTGCCACACCCAATGGAATATTTGCCTTCATATGTGTTCAGGCCAGGACCCTTATCACACACGTGAAGTTTGGGGAAGATCGGACATTTTATGCCTGAGTTATAACATCTTTTATTCCCATGGCGAGACATCGAACTTCGTCACGGCGCCATGGACACGCCTTTTAACAAAAACTCAAGATCTTCACAACTGAACATCACACAGGTCTTTAGATTAGACTGACCACAAAAAAGACATTGATGTCATAAAATTTCTAGGAGTAGTTTGTCGCAGTGTAAAATCTGTAACTTCCTGTTGCCAATAGGTGGCGCTATGACTATAACTGAATATTGGCATGTAGATCTGTTCAGGTCAAGAGTCTTATCCAACATGTGAAGTTTGGGGCAGATTGGACATTGTATGTCTGAGTTACAGCAACATCCTTTTTCATGGCGAAACATCGAAATTTGTCAGGCCGCCATGGGCCCGCCCTTTAACGAACCCTCTAGTCCTTCGCAATTTATTATCGCAAAGGGCTTTAGATTACACTGACCAAGTTTGGTGTTGATCTGAATAAATCTCTAGGAGGAGTTCGTTAAAGTACAACCCCTGAAAATGGCAAAAACAACACCAATTTTGAAGGGAAAATTCAAAATAACCGACTTCCTGTTGGGATCCGGATTTCGTACCAAGAGACTTTTTTGTAGGTATTGGAGTGTTACATGTGTGTACCAATTATTGTACATGTACGTGAAACATAGCTCGAGGCGCACTCCGTTGAATGTGTATAGGTGGCGCTATAGAGCCATTCTGCCACACCCGGTGGAATATTGGCCTGCAGATCTGTTCAGGCCAGGACTCTTATCACACATGTGAAGTTTGGGGAAGATCGGACATTTTATGCCTGAGTTATAACATCTTTTATTCCCATGGCGAGACATCGAACTTCGTCGCGGCGCCATGAACAAGCCTTTTAACGAAAACTCAAGATCTTCACAACTGAACATCGCACAGGCCTTTAGATTAGACTGACCATAAAAAAGACATTGATGTCATAAAATTTCTAGGAGTAGTTCGTCGCAGTGTAAAATATGTCACTTCCTGTTGCCAATAGGTGGCGCTATGACTATAACTGAATATGGGCATGTCAATCTGTTCAGCTTTGGAGTCTCATCAAACATGTGAAGTTTGGGGCAGATTGGTCATTGTATGTCTGAGTTATAGCAACTTCATTTTTCATGGCGAATCATCGAAATTCGCCAGGCCGCCACGGACACGCCCTTCAACGAAAACTCAAGATCTTCGCAATTTAACATCGCAAAGGCCTTTAGATTAGGCATACCAAATTTGGTGTTAATTTGAAGAACTCTCTAGGAGGAGTTCGTTAAAATACAACACATGGAAATGAGCAAAATTACACAAAATATGCTCATAATATTAAAAATAACTGACTTCCTGTTGGGTTTAGAATTTCGCTCCAAGAGTCTTTTTTGTAGGTATTGGTGTGTCACATATGTGTGCCAATTTTCGTGCATGTACGTGAAACATAGCTGGAAGGCTGTTGATTTTCTTGGTATAGGTGGCGCTGTCGAGCCATTTTGCCACACCCTCTTCTGAATCCTATATCAGACGAAAATTTTCACCAGGTTTGACGCGTGTGCAAAGTTTCATGACTTTTTGAGCATGTTAAAGCCCTCAAAAATGCGATTCATTCGGGAGAAGAAGAAGAAGAATAATAATAATAATAATAATAAACAAAGCAGATACAAGAGGGTCCTCGCACCTCGGTGCTCGGGCCCTAATAATAATAAACGGAGCAATTCCAAGAGGGTCCTCACACCATCGGTGCTCGGGCCCTAATAAAAAACAAAGCAGATACAAGAGGGTCCTCGCACCTCGGTGCTCGGGCCCTAATTAAAGCTGCAAGCAGCGATGAACGGGCCCTCGCACCCGGGCTCACCGCCATCGTGTGGCTTTAGTAAAAAGGTGAACTTTGAGAAATATGCATTTAATGTCCTAAATATAAGTGGAATATATCAAAGTATATCCCATATATGTGCCAATCTTACCGTTGCCAGCAGGTGGCGCTATCATTATAATGGAATATTGGCCTTCAGATGTGTTCAGGCAAGGACTCTTATCAAACAAGTGAAGTTTGGGGAAGATTGAACATTTTATGCTTGAGTTACAACAACTTCTCTTGCTGTGGCAAGACATCAAATTTTGTCATGGCGCCATGGAAACGCCCTTTAACAAAAACTCAAGATCTCCAAAAGTTAACATTGCACAGGCCTTTAGATTAGACTGACCACAAAATATATGTTAATCTTAAAAAAATTATAGGAGTAGTTTGTCGCAGCGTAAAACATGTCACTTCCTGTTGCCAATAGGTGGCGCTATGACTATGACTGAAAGTGGGCATGTAGATCTGTTAAGGGCAGAAGTCTTATCTAACATGTGAAGTTTGGGGCAGACTGGACATTGTATGTCTGAGTTACAGCAACTTCCTTTTTCATGGCGAAACATCGAAATTTGTCAGGCCACCATGGACACACCCTTTAACGAAATCTAAAGATCTTCGCAATTTAACATCGCAAAGGGCTTAAGATTACACTGACCAGGTTTGGTGTTGATCTGAATAAATCTCTAGGAGGAGTTCGTTAAAGTACAACCCCTGAAAATGGCAAAAACAACGCCAATTTTGCAGAGAAAATTCTAAAAAACCGACTTCCTGTTGGGATTCGGATTTCGTACCAAGAGACTTTTTTGTAGGTATTGGTGTGTTACATGTGTATACCGATGTTTGTACATGTACGTGAAACATAGCTCGAGGCGCACTCTGTTGAAAATGTATAGGTGGCGCTATCGAGCCATTTTGCCACACCTGATGGAATTTTGGCCTTCAGATGTGTTCAGGCCAGGACTCTTATCACACATGTGAAGTTTGGGGAAGATCGGACATTTTATGCCTGAGTTATAACATCTTTTATTCCCATGGCGAGACATCGAACTTCGTGACGGCGCCATGGACACGCCTTTTAACGAAAACTCAAGATCTTCAAAACTTAACATCGCACAGGCCTTTAGATTAGACTGACCACAAAAAATACATTGATGTCATAAAATTTCTAGGAGTAGTTCATCGCAGTGTAAAATATGTCACTTCCTGTTGCCAATAGGTGGCGCTGTGACTATAACTGAATATGGGCATGTCAATCTGTTCAGGTCAGGAGACTGATCAAACATGTGAAGTTTGGGGCAGATTGGTCATTGTATGTCTGAGTTATAGCAACTTCCTGTTTCATGGCGAATCATCGAAATTCGCCAGGCCGCCACGGACACGCCCATTAACGAAAACTCAAAAGCTTCGCAATTTAACATCGCAAAGGCCTTTAGATTAGGCATACCAAACTTGGTGTTGATCTGAATAAGTCTCTAGGAGGAGTTCGTTAAAATACAACGCATGGAAATGGCAAAAATGACACAAAATTTGCTCATAATATTAAAAATAACCGACTTCCTGTTGGGTTTAGAATTTTGCTCTAAGAGACTTTTTTGTAGGTACTGGAGAGTTACACATGTGTACCGATTTTCATACATGTACGTGAAACATAGCTCGAGGCGCACACCGTTGAACGTGTATAGGTGGCGCTGTCGAGCCATTTTGCCACACCCACTTCTGAAACCCATATCAGATGTAAATTTTCGCCAGTTCTGAGGTGTGTGCAAAGTTTCATGACTTTTTGAGTATGTTTAGGCCCTCAAAAATGCGATTCATTTTGGAGAAGTATAATAATAATAATAATAATAATAATTAAAGCTGCAAGCAGCGATGAACGGGCCCTCGCACCCGGGCTCACCGCCATCGTGTGGCTTTAGTAAAAAGGTGAACGTTGAGAAATATGCATTTAATGTCCTAAATATTAGTGGAATATATCAAAGTATATCCCATATATGTGCCAATCTTACCGTTGCCAGCAGGTGGCGCTATCATTATAATGGAATATTGGCCTTCAGATGTGTTCAGGCCAGGACTCTTATCAAACATGTGAAGTTTGGGGAAGATTGAACATTTTATGCTTGAGTTACAACAACTACTCTTGCTGTGGCAAGACATCAAATTTTGTCATGGCGCCATGGAAACGCCCTTTAACAAAAACTCAAGATCTCCAAAAGTTAACATTGCACAGGCCTTTAGATTTGACTGACCACAAAATATATGTTAATCTCAAAAAAATTATGGGAGTAGTTTGTCGCAGCGTAAAACATGTCACTTCCTGTTGCCAATAGGTGGCGCTATGACTATAACTGAATGTGGGCATGTAGATCTGTTAAGGGCAGAAGTTTTATCTAACATGTGAAGTTTGGGGCAGATTGGACATTGTATGTCTGAGTTACAGCAACTTCCTTTTTCATGGCGAAACATCGAAATTTGCCAGGCCGCCATGGACACGCCCTTTAACGAAATCTAAAGATCTTCGCAATTTAACATCGCAAAAGGCTTAAGATTACACTGACCAGGTTTGGTGTTGATCTGAATAAATCTCTAGGAGGAGTTCGTTAAAGTACAACCCCTGAAAATGGCAAAAACAATGCCAATTTTGCAGAGAAAATTCTAAATAACTGACTTCCTGTTTGGATTAGGATTTCGTACCAAGAGACTTTTTTGTAGGTATTGCTGTGTTACATGTGTATACCGATTTTTGTACATGTACGTGAAACATAGCTCGAGGCGCACTCTGTTGAATGTGTATAGGTGGCGCTATCGAGCCATTTTGCCACATCTGATGGAATTTTGGCCTTCAGATGTGTTCAGGCCAGGACTCTTATCACACATGTGCAGTTTGGGGAACATCGGACATTTTATGCCTGAGTTATAATATATTTTATTCCCATGGCGAGACATCGAACTTCGTGACGGCGCCATGGACACGCCTTTTAACGAAAACTCAAGATCTTCACAACTTAACATCGCACAGGCCTTTAGATTACACTGACCACAAAAAATACATTGATGTCATAAAATTTCTAGGAATAGTTCATCGCAGTGTAAAATATCTCACTTCCTGTTGCCAATAGGTGGCGCTATTACTCTAACTGTATATGGGCATGTCAATCTGTTCAGGTCAGGAGTCTCATCAAACATGTGAAGTTTGGGGCAGATTGGTCATTGTATGTCTGAGTTATAGCAACTTCCTGTTTCATGGCGAATCATCGAAATTCGCCAGGCCACCACGGACACGCCCATTAACGAAAACTCAAAAGCTTCGCAATTTAACATCGCAAAGGCCTTCAGATTAGGCATACCAAATTTGGTGTTGATCTGAATGAATCTCTAGGAGGAGTTCGTTAAAATACAACGCATGGAAATGACAAAAATGACACAAAATTTGCTCATAATATTAGTAATAACCGACTTCCTGTTGGGTTTCGGATTTTGCTCCAAGAGACTTTTTTGTAGGTATTGGAGAGTTACATGTGTGTACCGATTTTCATACATGTACATGAAACGTAGCTCGAGGCGCACACCGTTGAACGTGTATAGGTGGCGCTGTTGAGCCATTTTGCCACACCCACTTCTGAAACCCATATCAGACGTACATTTTCGCCAGTTCTGAGGTGTGTGCAAAGTTTCATGACTTTTCAAGCATGTTTAGGCCCTCAAAAATGCGATTCATTTTGGAGAAGAAGAAGAATAATAATAAATATAGCTGCAAGCAGCGATGGCGGGCTCAAGCCATCATTGCGAACGCCACCCTGGTGGCATCGGGAAAACTGTGCCCAGCGGGCATAAGCATTTACAGTAACCCTCTGGCAATCAAGATTTAAGGGATACGGCAGTTAAAGGGTTAATCCGACCCATTTAGACTTTGAAATCATGTACACAGAACAATATATATAATTTATTTATTTTAATGCGACGGTTTGAAGAATATATCTTCCAGTTCCAGTATTTAGGACCTCCTTTTTATTCCATCTCTTATTGTGAAATAGCTATTAATTCTTAATACTTTTTGTCATTTTTTCACTTGTTTTTTCTTTACTGATCCTGCTGACCCAGTCAGAATTTTTTGATCATTCAATCCCTCCCACCTACAAATCCCATCAGCAACAAAACTTGAACCTGCGACCTTCAAGTTACAAGTGCAACTCTCTAACCATTAGGCCACAGCTGACCCAATCATCATCTTTTGTCCAATGGTCATGTCTAAACTTTGCAATTTCTGTATTACATTAGTTTTTGATATTTCTCATGGTGATTATATAATTTTTGACTTTAGTATGAGTTAAAACTCGTTTTTGGCTTATTTAATCTGTAAAAGAAAACATGCCTAATAATTATGCACACCTGAATCTAAGAAGTTTTTCTCTTCCAGCTTTCACTGACAATATTATGACTCATAAATGATTAAATAAAAAATTAATGGTAGTTATTAAGATTGATATGGTTTTGAATTGTTAAAATGTGCTTGGAAAAAAGTCACAATAAAACAATGTTTTGGCATTTTTCCAAGCACATTTTACCAATTCCAAACCATTTCTGGAACTGGAAGATATATTCTTCAAACCGTCGTACAAGTGGAGGTGATGCTAGTCCTTCAAGAGCCACTCAAAACCCTCCCAGATTATGAAATCTGATCATAAAGCCTATATATGTAAAGTCTTCATATATAGTATTTCACAATATGTCATGGTATTGTAATTAAGTCATTTTTTGGCATCTTTTACGTCTCTCAGAACCTGACACCTTGTAATTCTGGAGACTCCAGGAAAGTTGCAGTTCTGGAAAATGGTGGCACTGTAGCCTCAATGCTCCCTTATAGTGTCACACCGAATTATTCAGTTTAATCCTTAATTCTTTTGCATTTAATGTTTTTCTGTTCTTCTCCACCTGTTTTTTTCTGACCTTTCTGACCCAGTAAGCATTTTGCTGTCCAGTGGTCATGTCTTTACTTTGCGATTACTGTAATGCTCTAATTTTGATTATTTCTCATGGAGATCTAATAATTTTGGATTTTTCAGTCTGAGTTAAACCTCTTTTTTTGGCCCATTTTATCAGTAAAGGAAAAAATGCTTAATAATTCTACACACCTGAATATAAGGAGTTTTTTTTTTTCTTCCAGCCTTCATGAACAACTACTTATATATCACACTCGTTGGCTTGTCTAGTGCAGATTAACCAAGCCTTATTCCATTCTTCAATATTTGTAATATCATAAATCTCGGAAAATATTTGTTGTAGTCCAAACAATTTGTTCATTGTAGTTTTTAAAAAGTGATTTTTGTTAAATAAAATTTGGCCTTTTGAATTGTACTTTGAGCTTTTAACTTCGTAGAACTTGTTTATGCTGAAACAGCAACATTACAGACTAACTAAAGTTGAAAAAGTGAAAAAGCATAACACTTCTTTAATAGGCATTATTAAGCAGTTCATAAATACAGCTATAAATATTTTGTTATTGAGCATATCTAAAAAGTTTAATCATTGTATTTGCATACTTTAAGGATCAATTTATAATTTATAAATTATTACATTATTTACAAACCAGTTATTAAGGAGTTGTCAGTGGTTCATGAGATCATTAAAAAAGTGAAATTAATTATGAGGAATTATTTTATTGTAAATATATAAATCTTATTATTTAGACACATGATAGTAGTTGCTTTATTGACATATATTCCTGCTGTAATTCATGATAAAGTCTGGTTTTTATAAAACATTTAGTAATTGCCAGCTATCTATTTTTGTGAGCTCATCTAATACAGAGGGATGCAGAACAGAAATATTTTGCATAAAATGAACTGTACAGCTGTACACTTGAAAAAAAAATAAAACAATATATATAAAAATATGTACATGCATAACAAATGTCTTTCTTTATTACTTGAGCTCCATTAAACATGATTTCAAAAGCTTGTGGCCTCTCCTTGCTCACATGTACACACAAAGCCATACCTAATGGACCCCATACAACTAGAATCCACTAGCCACAGCACCACCCAGTGGACAAAACCTTTATTATCCCCAAAATGGCTCCTACTATATATATATATATATATATATATATATATATATATATATATATATATATATATATATATATATATATATAGTAGGAGCCATTATATATATATATATATATATATATTCAAGTGTACAGTTTCCTTTTATTGCATCTATAAATACATATATCTATGAATAAATATTTTTGAGTTCTGTATCAATCTGTGTTGTGTTTGTTGATTTTATTTTTGTATTTTTTTAGGAATATTACAAACCATATATAAACCATGAACAATTTAATTATAGCTGTATTTATAAGGTGCTTACTAGTGACTATTAAATTTGGGAGAAGGCTATATAAAGCATGAACTAATTATTTACTAATGCTTAGCTAAGGAGTGCAGCTATTATGAAGTGTTACCAATGTACCAATGCATTTACTAATGTTAACAAATGAGACATTATTTTAAAGTGTTACCAGATCCTTAAATAATTTAAAAGTGTTTTGTTATGATTTTATTGACCTATAAGTATTTGTGAAATAGTTCTGCTTGCATTACAGCTTAGTCTTCATCTGTGAGATGAACAGTTTAACTGTTACATCCATGAGATTATTTAAATTCAGATAAATATTATTTCACATGGTGTCAGAGGTCAGTATCAAAATATTATTTGCTGCACAAATAAGTATTTTTAGAATTTAGAATTTTTTTTTTTTTTTTTTGAGATAAAGAATGTGTGCTCTATCAGCACACATTCTTTATCTCACATAGTGACAGATTGAGATCAGATGTCTGACAGTTTTTTTATTTTCTTTTAATCAGACAGGGCTGTAGAGTTGTAAAACTATGCATATTTCCTCAGAATCTCGTTTACTAAATCAACGCTGCAATTTAAAAATACAAGACAAAGATTGTTTCTCTTTTGACTGTTTTTTCAAAAAATTACCACTGCAAAACTGTTCTAGCTAACCGAGATCCATTCGCAATTTAAGTTCCTCGATGGCATCATATAGACAAAGTTTGGTGTGTATAGTGTACTTTCCCTGTGAGGAATATGCATTAGTTCACATGTTGTATGTACAAAATATACATTGTTGCCAGAACAAAAAAAATATTGTAAATTATATAATTTGTATTGTTAGTTCAATTTATGAATGTATTAAGTAATGTAAAAAAAAAAAGTAAAGTTGTACGAGGTCTTTTAAATAATTTTAACGATTTGATGTATAAGCAGTTAAATAAATATTGCAGTTTGCAGTGAAGTCAAATATTAAAAACAGATTTTTTTCTCCTTTCTCATACACACACAAATACACATACACCCAGAATATAGAGGTTTTAACATATTATATAAAGGTTGTAGTTGCTAACATTAGTGAACATGATCAGTATAGCTACATGATTCTTAATATTTTGGTTGTATTGTTATTTTTTTTTTTATTACATTAGTATTTGTAAATGGATAGTTAAACTACATTAGTTAATGTAGCATAAATTGACATGAATATTTGTAATTACTAAAACAAATTTTTCCAATACTGGAAAAAAATTAAGAAATAAAGAAATGTTCATTCTTAGGTAAAGTTAGATAATGTATTACAATCTAAAAGAATGGAAACCGTATTGTACGTGTTGGTAAAATTGAAATGATCTTAATTTTCTTGATGCATTTGTGAAATTATTCAATAATATTGTAGTTTCAGCAAAGTGTATATAAATTTATTTTAGGTATTAGTTTATTATTATAAAAATATTTATCATCCTTTAATTTGACTAGTGGTCAGTTTTGGTATTTCAACTTGAAATGTTAGTTGAAGTATGGCATTCTAAGAATGTTTATGTAAAATAATTTGTTATTTATTAAAAGTTTTGTTTAGCATTATGCTTTAAACATAAGATAATTATTGTGTTATATTTTTATTATTTAAATTAATAGTGATGTTAACATCAGTGAAAATGCCTTTAATGCTCTGGCAATTTAATTTCTCAATGTTTTACCATGACATTTTTTTAATAAGAGTAGATTTGTTGCATAATAAATAGTTGACCTGTGTTACAAAGGCAGGTTAAGTAATCTACTTGTTTTGTGGGAGTGTCGATTGTTATATTTTTTTGTATTTAATGAAAATTGTAAGTCTGAGAAAATTTTTTATTGTATAAAATACAAAGTATAAGAACACAAACAATTATAAATTATAAAGGTGCAATATGCATATAGTATGTTGAATTGTATTTTAAAAAGTTTTATAAAGAAGAGCTAAAAGAAAATAATGTGGTTTAAGAGTAAATGGATGGATAAAAATGTGTAGTTTCAAAAGTAAAATACAGTGAAGCATTAAAAGTGTAGACACAATATAATGAGTGTATGGTTAAGCATTCTGTAGATCTTTATTTGGTTTTGGAGAAGACTTTGTTGCAACTTGTATTTCTGTAAAAAGGAAAAGAGGAAGTTATAAGTATGTGATTGAAGAGATATACTGTAGTAAAGGATATGTGTAATGAATTATAGTATATTGGAGTGGGAGTGGTTTTTACCTAGTTTGCTGTTATTCTCAGGTAAGTGTTCAGCTAGTGTTGAAGGGGCATGCTCCGTCTGTGTGGACATGTCACATTGTTCTGTAAAAGGAAACATGTAGGTTTAATTGCCATTGTAGAGAACAAATGTATAGAAAAGGTAACATGAATGAGAACAAATTAGGAAGTGAGAAGTATAATTACCATCTTTGAAAAAGCATTGGGCAGCAGCATTGATTTCTGCAGAAGTTAGGGCTTCTGAGAGTTTTTTTTTGTGTCTTGTAGCTCTGAACGAAGTGTAGTGACACATTGCTGGAGAGCCTTGTTTTGGTTGTGCCAGCGTGACATGATTTTCATGATTTCAGTGCCTAGATTACAAAGTTGCTGTGCAGTTTCGATGGGGTTGACAGATGGATCTTGGCATTTGTACTATAGAAATGGCAAAGAAAATACTGTGTTAAAATAGTATGGGTGGTAATGGTGGAATTTGTATGTAGGCTATGTAGTAGGTTAATATTAGTTGAATAAACAAAGGTAATAAAGAATATGGCTTACAGCAATCAGTTGAAGGCGGTCATGAATTGATTCAGTCTCAGGGTGGTGTTTTTTGGGTATTTTTGATGGTGAGGTGTAGGAAGCCATAATCTGGAAGAAAGTATATCATGAATATTATACAAGTAATAGACAATAGATATGGTAATATTTGTGGAAGTGTATAGGTACACTCCAGCAAATGCTGGATTGTTTTAATGAGATTTTGTGTTAAATATGGATTAACTCAGCTGTTAGAGTTAACAAACTAATTTACTCACCCAAAAGTTGGTCCATGTTAGAGGTAAAGTTTTTTTTGTAAGGCATTTTATTTGTAATGGCATTTATGTGCGTAGTTAAAAAAAAAAAAGGCAAGAAAAGATGCAATAGGCATAGATGCAGACGCGTGATAAATATTTGTGGGGAAAAGGCAGTTATGGTGTAGTTAAAATAGACATTGTGGTAAATGGGAAAAAGAAGAAATTTTGGTGAGTATTTACTTGAGCAATTGTTAGCATTAGGAAAGTATAAGCGCAAAACATAAATTGTGTGAGCACAGTAATAACTGGATTAAAAGAAAATGGGGAGCAGGAGGAATTAATTTATGTAAATGTGTGTGAAATGCAAGCGGTTGGAAAATGGAATGGTGGCTCTTAACTTGTTTGAATGGTAGGAGTTTGCACAATGTATAGTAAATAAAATAAATAATATGTCTTAAAAATAAAGAGTCAATCTTGTCACGATAATCGTGGTAATAGTATGTATAATTGAGTACATTGTTTGCTAACTTAGGAACAATGTGCAGAGGGTAAATACGTTATGAAAGTATAAAAATAGTTATGTTGATATGGTGTATTGTTAGCAGTATTGCCTTTGGCAATAGCGCAAATAAATATAAGAATATATTTTCTTGAAAAGTAGTTGGAAGTATAATTGGTTTTGGGATGTATTATGTGTAAGATGAAGAACGCTTACCTTGATAAGTGGTTGGTAAAGGTTTTTCTTGAGACGATGTTGCTTGTAGAATGAATAAGTTGTCTTTGTGAGAGGTGCTATAAATTGGGTACAGTATGCAAATTGGAACAAGGTAGGCTTACTAAGAAATAGAGCCAATGAAAAGGACGAATATGTGTTGCGTCACAGGTTTTGTTTGTAGATGGTGAAGATGAAGACATTGTCAAGCACAGTATTATATTCTGTGCTACATAGTTATATTTATTTGAATTTATTTTAAGGGACATTATGTTTTGTGAAGTGTAAGAATTCTAGATTTTTTCAACTTAATTGTTATAATTTTTCAACGTAATATGCAATTCAATATTTTAGTGTATGCCAACTGAAAATTTGTCTTTAAGAAAACGCATCTGCTTAAGCAAGCGGCAAAACATTTAAAAACAACAAATAGGCTACTTTTCTTGTTAGGATATCGCAAATATTTAAATATTAAAACAGGGAAACAGTCAACTCTCGCCTTTTGCATTTAAATATTTATTACAAGCGATCCCACGGGTCTTAATGTACTTATTTATTTATTTTGCTTCCATTAAAGTGTATATATTATGTTGCCTTCTTTATCTAAACGAACTCCTTTTCTTGTTTTAAACCTAGCCAATAATCTCATGTGTTGCGTGTGAAACACAGTGGATTTAATAAGTATACATTTATTGTGAAATTACTGCATTTCCGTGTCAATCCATGTTGATTTTTACCGTGAAAAATTCAGTGTCACTTTAATTCAGTGCGTGCAGCACAGCAAAAATAGACTCGGTATGTAGCTGCACTGCAGCAGATGCACCGCTCCTGAAACTCACTGAAGGGCCGCAACCGCGTGCAGTGTGAAGGCCGTTAACATGGGTGCGTAAAAAAAAATACGCAACGCATACGTTCTGCAGAGGAAGTATGTCCTCTGATTTCCACGGCACATGTCTGGGGTGTGTTATAGCTCCGATTAGGTTTTTTTTTGTTCTCCACACATTGTCAACTCACACCAGAAGCGGATCAGAAGCGCAGTGGTAGGATTCGCAAGACCACGTGATTTGACTGTCCAACACAGTCTGGTTCAACATTTTTTTTCTTGATTTTTGTGTGTTCTAACATGGTTGGCTGAATGTTAATGTTTTGTCATGTTTAATTCAGTTTATTCCACTCCTACAACTCATGCAATTAAACTCCACAATACTTTTTTAATTGTCCTTGAAAAATGGATCTGTGGTGCCATATGGTCTAATATTGTGAGGTTTTCAAATTTGTGAATGAACCTCTTGTCATCCATTTGTGGTCTTCTAGCAAAAATATAGTAATATGAAATAGATTGAGAGATTGCACAGTGTGTTTAATTTGAAATGTACGTGACTTCTATTTTGTATTTACTGTGCAGTTCTGACGCTGCGTGTGTCAAAAAAGACTAGATTAGAAAACTTATTTTTTTTCTCAGGCATATGTGCAATTTGATATTAATTATTAAATTAATATTATTTTTTTAGTCTTAAATATTGTTTTAAATTGCATGATGTTTCCGGTCTTAATTGTATTATTTTTGTTTTGCTTTCTTTTCATATTTTATTATTGGTCTTTAAATTGTATTGCACAATGGATGTTTTGTTTGGTATGTTGTGCAGCACTTTGGTCAGCATTTATGTTGTTTTAAAGGGCTATATATAAATAAACTTGACTTGACTTGAAACTTGACTTAGAGCCTATTTATAGCGAAGTGGGCTAGAATGGTCTCCATCAGCTCAGGTAGCCGCGTTGGAGCCGTGAAGCGCCGCAGACATGTGCAGTGGATATCAGGGGTGAAACAGTAATATTAGAGTTCACGTAATGTATGTGTGCTGTCTAGGTGGTGTTATGAAGTTTTTTTCTTAGCAAAATACTCGATGATGTAAAAGTATCGATTTATAGATATCATTGCAGTCGATTATTAATGTGCAATGGAAATGAGTGAACATAAGTTGAATAAATATGTTCTAGGTAATGTATATATGTGTGTGTGTGTGTGTGTGTGTGTGTAAGAAGTTTGGTACACAAAACATGGATTTGTTTAAATAAGAGGCATTGTTAATATCAGGATTTGTACATTTTCACATTTAAATAGCAACTTACATAAATGTAAGCCTTTAAAGTACATAAAATGCCTTTGAAATAAAAGCAGCAACCTGAGGCATGTATTTATTTATTTAGTCTGTTTTAAAAGACGACATAATTTATTGTGATGTGGTACAGTCCTTTATAGCAGTGTGAACATGTTTTTTATTTATGTTTTGTAACTGTTAATATAAAAGATAGGAAATAATAAAATATTAAAAATATATATGCATTAAAAATATATTTACCAATAGGCTATTATCAGAAACAGAAAAATCACCAAGAGTTTGTTAGATTTTAACTACTACAGTATAAAGTGAAATGTGCAGTGGTTAACTGACTTGGAATTCAAGACACGACTCAGCTGTATAACAGCATGTTCCTAAGTCATTTGAAAAGCCCATTGTTTTGATGGCGAAAAACCATTGTTACATCAGTCATGAAGAGTAAATGGATTTGAAAATGTGTTTAACAATCTTTTTTAAAGTTTTACTAAATTAAGTATGGGTCTTATTCATTAAAATGGATTATATTTCTTTGTATGCTTTAGGTGTAAATATCAGCTATTAATGCTAGAGATGTCCAAATTATCGGTTAATGTAAATGTAATTGCTGTCATCAACACTATTAAGTGGTGGCATTCTTTCTTAAGCACTTTTATTTTTATGTATAGAGACAAAGGAAGTTTTTTTTTTTTTTAAGAAACATTGGAATAATTGTTCAATTAGTAAGGTTTAAATATGCTCACAATAAGTGTCCCTTTATGAATATATATATATTTCAGCCAATACGTGAAATATGACAATGTTAACAGACTTTAAAGTGTATGGAAATAACAATGACACAATATGGCTGTACTGTATAACTAAAAGAGAAAACGAATATGTGAAAATTCATTATGTGATTAGGAGGCTAATAATGAGTCAAGAGTTTTGCATTATAGAACAATCTTATTATGGATATTTTTTGTGAAGATTGATTTGTAATTGGATGGTAGAAGTGTAAAATATTATTAATTTATTTAATTTAACATTTTGAACTCAAACATTTATGGTTTAAGTACAGTCAAAATTGACTATAATTGTTGAATGTTTTATATATTTATTTATCTATATTTTATTATATTTGTGTTTAAGTATTTGTTGGTGTGTATTAAAAACAAAATACAGGACAAAAGTGCTTTCAATATAAGGTTATATAAGAATGTGTTGTGTGTATGATTTAATCAGTTAAAGTCAGTGACAGAAGTGTCTTTTGTTTTATTTATAGAAATGTACAAGGTGCTGTATATTCATTATTATCCTAAAATAAAAAAATAATAAAAGTAGGCTATATATAATTATTTTTTGTGGAACCTGGTCAATTTTTTTTCAATGATTTATTGAAACTATATATTTATTTATTTAAATGATATACAATAGTTAAATAAATATTTAGTGATCTATAAAGAGTTGTGTTAGTATTATTTAAATCCAAAAAATCAGAGGTAGCTATATTTTTTATTGATTGGTGAGAGCTATGGAAAGAAATAAATGGACTTTAAGCACTGAAACGTGATTTTGTAGCTGTAATGTCAATATGTTGAATTTTGTGGTAAAATCCTATATCTTGTTTATTAATGTGTTGAATTGACAAGTCAAGCTAGTAGATATTTATAATATTATAGTGGCATGATTGGATGTTTTTAAATAAAGATTTACAAAAACTATGCTAGTTTGGTAGCCCATACTCGGAATTGGTCTGCATTTAAGTTATCCAAGTACACACACACAGTAGTGAGAAGTGAACACACCGTGAACACATACACAGATTAGTGGGCAGCTATAGATCCTGCGCCCTGGGAGCAACTGAGGGGTTCAGCAGAACAGGTTATTTTGCCAGGTGAGGGGGCGTGTTTTGGAGGGTAAGTGACGTCAATGTAACCTTTTATTTAAACTGCTGAGAATGACGGTTCTGGCACTCAGTTGGACTGTTTGTTGAAGTCTGTGTAAAATGGAGAAAAGTGGTGATAAGTAATTTTTTTTAGAACGGAACAATGTTTTTATTGTATGTGTACCGAGTGTATTAATCTTTATATTTGTAGATTTTAATCTTTATACTGTATTTATTTTGTTGGCACAGAAAGCAACATGGTTGTTTCCAGGTTTGGGAAGAAAGACTTCGTTGTACCTAAAGGTATGTTTGTTGACTAAATAAATGTTCTTGTTTTTTGACCCATGGGTTATTTAGTTGTGACAATGGTTTTGTTTCTTGCAGGTCTGAATGTTTGCTTCTTGACGGATTCCATGTGCCGTGGTTTGGACCAATACTGTGAGGGCGCATATTGTTGGGTTCATCCTGGAACTACTCTGGTCCGTTCAGCACAACAGCACGTTTATCATCTGACAAGAGTAAATGGGGATGCCTTGTTAATCATTCACATTGGGACAAATGATGTCGCTAGTGGGGTTTCAGCAGAAACCATCGTTAACCGAATGGCATTGCTTGTGGAACGCCTTCGTCACTCTTTTAAGTACAAACTGTATTTCGCTATTTGTTCTGTTTTGCCTCGTTATGTTGATGACAAGCAAACTAAACATACAGTGAAGCGATGCAATATATTGTTGGAAAGATGGTCTAGTGAGATGGACAATGTTGTTTTTTTTTTGCGAACGTGGAGAGCATTTGTGTCTGGAGGATGTATATGTTCTGAAATGTTCCGTCCAGATGGACTTCACTTGAATGTGAAAGGGAAAGATCGTCTTTTTCAGTATTTCAAACATTTTTTGTGGAACTTTTGTAATTATATTCTTCGTTTTCCAAGCTTGCAGCAATAAAACTCTATGGAAATAAGCTTTTAAAAGTGTTGATGCAACTTATTTATTGTTCGATATTTTTGGGGTTAAAAAATGTTCTGCAAATATCAGTTCAATTGTGTTTATATACAGGGGTGCACATAAATGGTCCATAACCAAAAAAAAAAAAAAAAAAAAAAAAGATCCATTAAATATGTTCTGACAATGTTAATACACAATTAGCCTACCATTTTAGATCACAAACTGCACTATATAAGTTTTATTTTCAACATGAATACATAAATCTAGTGTATCCCATGCCGTTTTTAAAGCACAATGCAAAACTATGACATTCATCCACTGACGCTCTTACTTATACTTTCAGGCAACATGCCACAGTGAATGCCTGCTGAATAGTTTGAATAAGATACAAGTTTGAATATGATAAAAACGCTTTTATTTTATATTTTTTCTTTAGAGCTTTTATTCAAAGTTATTTAAAATTGGGTAATACATAAATCTCCTTAAAGAGGCAGACAAAGAAAGCAGTAAATATTAGCATTTTATTTTTAAGTTTTCTATAAAATAAATGTAGCCTATTTGTATTTAATACTACGACTAGCTTTTATTTTTTTATAATATCTCACACTATTGTTTAGTTTATCTACTATAATTGTATACATATATATATATATATATAAAACTAAATAAAGTGAAATAATATTATAACTATTATGTATTAATTTTTGATAGTAATATGTACTGCAGGGGCGTAGATTATGCGGGGACGTGTCCCCCCACTTTTAATATCATGGAAACTCATCCCCCGCACTTTTTCAGTTAAGTTTGTTCTCATAGAGGTTTTCAAGAGCTGGTGGGAATAAATACAGATTTAAACTCAAAGAGACCTGGATAGTCTGCATATGATTTGATATTTAATTCGGAGCCAGAATACAGCGAGATGAATATCACAGAGCGCAAACTCTCCTGCAGTGTGCGTTTCATTCATACTCACGGAGGGCATTGCGCAGAATGCCATTTCAGGAAGATCCTAATATGGGCAAAAGCGTCCAGCTATTGCTGTATGAAAACAGTTTTTACACAGCAAAAAAGCCCAGAAACTTTTGCAAACACGTAGAAATTAAACATACGATTGCAACAATACATGGTTTTCAAGTAGGCTAATCTCCAGCAGGTGATAAATAAAGTATGAACAATCAGGATTTGTACATTTTCACAGTTAAATAGCAACTTACATAAATGTAAGCCTTTAAAGTACATAAAATGCCTTTGAAATAAAAGCAGCAACCAGAGGCATGTATTTATTTATTTAGTCTGTTTTAAAAGACGACGTAATTTATTGTGATGTGGTACAGTTATTTTGTAGCAGTGTGAACATGTTTTTTATTTATGTTTTGTAACTGTTAATATAAAAGATAGGAAATAATAAAATATAAAAAAATATATGCATTAAAAATATATTTACCACTAGGCTATTATCAGAAACAGAAAAATCACCAAGAGTTTGTTAGATTTTAACTACTACAGTATAAAGTGAAATGTGCAGTGGTTAACTGACTTGGAATTCAAGACACGACTCAGCTGTATAACAGCATGTTCCTAAGTCATTTGAAAAGCCCATTGTTTTGATGGCGAAAAACCATTGTTACATCAGTCATGAAGAGTAAATGGATTTGAAAATGTGTTTAACAATCTTTTTTAAAGTTTTACTAAATTAAGTATGGGTCTTATTCATTAAAATGGATTATATTTCTTTCTATGCTTTAGGTGTAAATATCAGCTATTAATGCTAGAGATGTCCAAATTATCGGTTAATGTAAATGTAATTGCTGTCATCAACACTATTAAGTGGTGGCATTCTTTCTTAAGCACTTTTATTTTTATGTATAGAGACAAAGGAAGTTTTTTTTTTTTTTTTAAAGAAACATTGGAATAATTGTTTCAGTTAGTAAGGTTTAAATATACTCACAATAAGTGTCCCTTTATGAATAAGTTTTCTATAAAAGAAATGTAGCCTATTTGTATTTAATATTACGACTACCTTTTTTTTATTATTATTTAGTTTATCTACTAGAATTTTATAGCCTAGTTTTTTGTTTTTATATAGCTAAATAAAGTGAAATAATATTATAACTATTATGTATTAATTTTTGATAGTAATATGTACTGCAGGGGCGTAGATTATGCGGGGACGTGTCCCCCCACTTTTAATATCATGGAAACTCATCCCCCGCACTTTTTCAGTCAAGTTTGTTCTCATAGAGGTTTTCAAGAGCTGGTGGGAATAAATACAGATTTAAACTCAAAGAGACCTGGATAGTCTGCATATGATTTGATATTTAATTCGGAGCCAGAATACAGCGAGATGAATATCACAGAGCGCAAACTCTCCTGCAGTGTGCGTTTCATTCATACTCACGGAGGGCATTGCGCAGAATGCCATTTCAGGAAGATCCTAATATGGGCAAAAGCGTCCAGCTATTGCTGTATGAAAACAGTTTTTACACAGCAAAAAAGCCCAGAAACTTTTGCAAACAGGAAGACATTAAACATACGATTGCAACAATATATGGTTTTTCAAGTAATCTCCAGCAGAATAAATAAAGTAACAATGCAGTACCAATTGACATAGCATTTATTACAGAATAGAAACTATTCTGCCTTATTATTTGATAAAAAAGTTTGTTTGTAGTATATAAACAAATCATTATTATTTGTTATTGTCCAGTAGTTATAGATTTCTAAGCCAATTAAAAGCTAGTAATTTGAGAAAATTTTTAGTTGCCTAGTATCCACCAGTCAAAAGTTTTTGAACTGTAAACTTGTTAATATATTTTTAAATAAGTCTCTTCTGTTCATCAAGCCTGCATTTATTTGATCCAAAGTAAAGCAACACAGAAAAAAATTGAAATATTTTTACTAACCTATTTAAATTAACTGTTTTCTATTTGGATATATTTTAAAATGTATTTTTTTGTATCATTACTCCAGTCACACGATCCTTCAGAAATAATTCTGATATTATGATTTGCTTCTCAAAAAAAAAAAAAAAAAAAAAACACACATTATGATAATGTTTAAACCAGCGGAGTGGATTATTTTTTCAGGTTTCTTTGATCAATAGAAAGTTCAGATGAACAGCATTTATTTTGAAATAGAAATCTTTTGAAAAATATTACTTTATCATCACTTTTGATCAATTCAAAGTATGGTGACCCATACTCAGAATTCGTGCTCTGCATTTAACCCATCCAAAGCTTTTAAGAGATATAGTGTATTATGTTGCAAAAGCTTTTTATTTCACATAAATGCTGATCTTTGGATCCTTATATTCATCAAAGAATACTGAAAAAAAACCTCATGTTTTAAATATTTATAATCAGCAAATCAGCATATTAGAATGATTTCTGAAGAATGTGACACTGAAGACTGGAGTAAAAATGCTGAAAATACAGCTTTGATCACACAAATAAATTACATTTTAAAATAAATTCAAATAGGAAAAAAAGTTATTTTATATATAAAAATATTTCACATTATTACTGTTCTTGCTGTACTTTTGATCAAATAAATGCAGGCTTGGTGAGCAGAAGAGACTTCTTTAAAAACAAAATATCTAGTTCAAAAACTGTTGGTATGCTATATAGATTACAGAAATGTTATATATAATATATATATATATATATATATATATATATATATATATATATATATATATATATATATATATATATATATATATAATTTCTGTCCCCCTCACTTCTGAAAAGATGGCTACGCCCCTGATGTACTGGGTCACTGTATATTAGCGGTTCTCAATTCCAGTCCTCCAGCCCAACTGTTCTGCCCATTTCGAACGTTTCTCTTAGCGCTTCAGATGTTTGTTCTATTCAAACGTAAGTGCCCTGAGAAGTGGACATTACAGGATATTCCGCCATGATTCCAGTTGGAAGCGAATGTATATGTTCCAATCAAAGTGCATTGAAGTGTGCAAGATGTGAATTTAAATTGTATTGATTTACAGAGGTATGATGTCACAGTTGTCCATGTGTAAAATCGTTGCGCAGCACAGTGAATGTTCTAAGTGAGGTAAACTTTAACAGATTTCCCCTGCTAAGGGAATAGGGAGCTATGAACAATAGGAACACAGTTCATGCACGGAGCTCACTTCTCATGAGCTGATTATCTGAAACAGGTGTGTTAACAAAGAGAAACTGCAAAATATGCAGAGCAGTGGGGCGCAAGGAGTGGAATTGTGTGAGGACCAATGCAGTGTGAGGACCAAAACAAATCTTCAGGTTCTCTTATAACCAGGCTGAAAAAATTATGTGCACACCTGTACATGCACGTGGTCTGTAATATTCGATAATCTCGATATTTTCTGGGATTTTATTGATGGTGATAAATATGTTTTTGAGTCTGTTATTATCTATATAGTCTTTATATTTTGTGTGGTTGGTTCATATTGAGATAAATTAATCTTTTCCAATAAGTTAAAAGTTATTTTGACATTAAATGGACATTTTTGTAATTTTTTTAAAGCTTTTTTTTTTTTATCTTGCATTTAATTAGTGAATTAGAATGTGACATTTGTGTTATCAAATAAATGAAATCAGCACAGAAATTACTTGAAAGATGTTTATTCATGGTTTAGTGCAGGACATTAATGCATTTAACCTGCAGTTTTAAATGCATAAACAATGTTTTGATATATTAAACATAAAGTGTTGAATACTGATATTTGAAATCATTTAAATAATAAAAGATACTATGTGTGTGTAATTAGAACCGCCAGTAGGTTTAAGCATGTCTCTGTTAATAAATGAAACTAATAATTTAAACTACTGAACTGAATCAATTAATCGTTTTGGAATTATTTTTGATCGAAATAGTGTAAAAAAATACATAGAAAATAGACACTATTGTGTTTAAAGCTAAAGTCTTTTTCTTATTGAAGTGTTGGGTAGAAAATCTATATATTTGTAATATCTGGAGACAAGGAGATGTTTGTGTGAATTTTTTATTAACTATATGAAACGATATAAATGCATTTTAGAATGATCATATATATATATATATATATATATATATATATATATATATATATATATATATATATATATATATATATATATGATCAAAAACAGAAAAATCACCAAGAGAATTGCCTGAAGCATGCTAGCAGTATATAATATTTGCATGTTAGATTTTAACTGCTACAGTATAAAGTGAAATGTGCAGTGGTTAACCGAGTTGAAATTGAAGACACGACTCAGCTGTATAACAGCATGTTCCTAAGTCATTTGAAAAGCCCATTGTTTTGATGGTGAAAAACCATTGTTACATCAGTCATGAAGAGTAAATGGATTTTAGAATGTGTGTAACGATCTTTTTTAAAAAGTTTTACTAAATTAAGTATGGGTCTTTTTCATTCAATCAAGTGGATTATATTTTGTTGTATGTTTTAGGTGTAAATATCAGCAATTAATGCTATAGCCCAAATGGTCGGTTAATGTAAATGTAATTGCTGCTATTAGCACTAGCAAGTGGTGGCATTTTTCCTTAAGCACTTTTATTTTTATGTATAGAGACAAAGGAAAATTCTTTTTTCTTTCTTTCTTTTTTTGTTGTTGTAAAGAAGCATTGGAATAAGCATTTGTCACTTCATGAAAATGTTAGAATTAAGTTTAGAATTACACATTTTAAGTGCATATATATATATATATATATATATATATATATATATATATATATATATATATATATATATATATATATATATATATATATAATGTGCTGTATGAATGCTAACATGCTAACATGTAACATCTAGTAGGTGTACTCATTTTATTTATTTGTTTGTTTGTTTACAGAAAAGAAGCAAAAGGGAAAAACATTAAAAAGGGATCAAAGATAAATAAATACATAACCAATATTGTTAGGTAAAATTTCGATACAATAAATACAATAAATAATAATAATAATAATAATAATGTACATGATACATAATAGTAGAAGGAGGATGAGATATTTTGAGAAATGAGGGCGTGTGCGGGACTACCCACTTTTTGATGACGTCATGCTGCAGGTATAAAGCAGGTTTCAGCAGTTTTGCGGTGCAGTGTTTCGTAGGTTATCTTTCTCAAATAGAAAGAAGGTACTCTGAGACAAGAGGACTATTGTTTCTGCTACTGCAACTACCTGGGACGTTTCAACAGTTTTCAGCAGGGTAAGTGGGAAACTGATTTTTTTTTAAAGGCATATTTGAAAAATTGTAATCAAAAAGTTTTGGAAAACGGTTGAGTGAATATAATTTGACAAAATAACCACTATAACAATTTCAATAATAGTAAAAAAAAACTTTCTACCATTAAACTAAATATATAACAGTGGCACCAACAAAATAAATGTGAATTTGAAAGGTAAAGGTAAAGTGTGCATTGCAGTACATAGTTACAGTGTTGTGCTTTACTGAAAATTATACACAATGTATCTGAGTTTATGAATGTAATGGTTAGTTATAGTCGTGCAAATTAAGCATTGTTTAAACGCTTGCATTTGTTCAATGACTGCGTTAGCTTTAAAAAATATTTATTATGATAAATTATGATGTGCTCTACTTGTAATAGTAATTTGTAGGCCATTTTGTAGCAGACTGCAGGAATGTTGTATCCGCGTTTGTAACTGTGAAAAAATGCAATAGATTATAAAATATAAATAAGCATTACAAATAAGTTAGTAAGGCTATTTTCAAGAAGAAAAAAAAATCTACAAGAAATCATTTGATTTTTACTGCATATGAGGGTGAAATGTGCTGTTGTCAGTTAAGTTAAATTACAAGACACACCCGATTTTGATCTACTAGCGATTTGACTGGAGACCAACAGCCAACCACAATTGACCTTTAATTTTCTGATTGGCTGATTTTGTGGCACACTTGTAACTCTGTTGTAAGTTGAGAGCGTGTGTCAAGAGTTGAGCGCGCACAGTATTAAGAGGTTGAGAGAGAGAGAGAGAGAGAGAAAGAGAGTTTGTGAGAGAGCACCTGAGTAAATTGCGTGAGAGGGGTTATTACTGCATGTTAATATTGATAATAGCAAACAAGCAAATACATTAATTGAGCACAGAATCGTTTTTCCTTTGCTCAAACTATTTTTTATTTTTTTTTGCGATTGTTAATTTCTGTTCAAAATATAATATAATGTGCTTGCACAATATAGTTCTCTGTGCTCAAAACTTACAATTACTCGCTGAGGATTGAGGCAAGGCCATACAAATAAATTGTTGTTTCAATGTAAGGTCATATGATACTGTGCTGTATGAATTTATGGCAATTATAGTTCCAATTTAACCATTATTTTAACCATTGTTTTGGTTTTTATTTAGAACAATATATTATATTGCGTTTGTGTAAAAATATTATCTAACATTTTATTCAAAATGTTTTACAGTGAACAGAAATATATTTAACTATGTTTAAGAATTTGTCAGTCATACTGGAATTATTAATAGGATATAAAACTGTAAAGTTCAGCATAAACATTTAATCGTTTTGTTTAAGTATTATTCAAGGAAAAAGATACATTTTGTATTTTAACTACACTGTAAAAAGTGTAAATATTATTTACACAATTTTTTGGTGAAACATTTTTACACTAAAATTTAAATTTGTAAATCTGAATAACTGAATTACTTTAAATGAGAAATAAAATTAATTAGATATAATTAAAATTATAAAACAGCACAACTGTAATTCTATGTCAAATAAACAAAAAAAATATTGAGTATATATATAAATGAAACATTAGATTAAATTGAACCAAACAAATATGCTATACTTACTAAATGTAAAAGTTAATTTAACTTAATATTGGACTATAAATTATCAAAATGTTGCATTCACTTTTGTTTACACTATTTTCCCTTTACAATTAATATAATAAAACCAAATAAAGAAAGAAACACATTTTTAATTGAATTTTGTTTTGTCAATTAAACATTAGACAAAGTCTAAAATCAACCTTTAACACATTTCATCCATTTTAATATTCAAGTAGATTGCAAAATTAAAAAAAATGTCAAGTAGCAAGGGAAATGACTAAACTTTATGAAACATTTCATCCATCTTAATAGAATCTTAAGTAGATTGCATGTAAAATACAATAGCTGTAAGAGAAATGACATCCTACTTTTTTCCTTGTGTAGCAAAGAAAGAAAAATACATAAGAAATATTATTAGGTAAAATTTCACTATTAAGTAAAAGATGTCAATGTCAAATAAAACAAATGAATAATAATAATAATAATATAAATAATAATAATAATAGCAAATGGAGGAGGATAAATGTTTTGAGAAATAGGGGTGCCTGTGGGACTACCCACTTTTTAATGACACCATTTCAACGAAAAATGTATAGTACTGTGAGTGAGTTTCTAAATGTAATGGTTAATCAGAGTCTTTTAAATTAAAGTTGAAACGTTGGCATTTGTTTAATGACAGTGCTTGCTCAATAAATTATATGCTTACACTTTTCACAACTAGCTATTTTGATGTTTTTGATTGCTTCCATTGTCCTCATTTGTAAGTCCCTTTGGACAAAAGAGTCCGCTAAATGATTAAATGTAAATGTAATTTATTAATATGTTATTTGATTAGTTTTTAATGTTCATACTATGTTAACAGTATTGTTAGTCCTTGTTTATTTTTGCATATCTATTTTTTGGGTGTAATTTTTCAAACTCTAGCCTACTGTTAATTCTTAGCTAGTATGTCTTTTTTTTATCCTAAAACATAATTTGATAAAATTTAAGGTAATAGTAAATGATTTATTTCATTTTGTAGACAGCTCGATTAATAATGTTTGTTAATGGTGTTTTTGAAAAGGTTTAAAAGTGTGTAATGGTCAAATGTTTTAAGTATGATATATTATCATACTTAAAACATTCTATCTTAGCTTTGAATTGGGGGTAATTGCTAAGTAATCTAATTTCTGACTAATCTGAGTAATCTAATTTTTTCCAAATGGAAAGATAGTCAGAGATTAGTCAGAAACAATCGGAAGAATTGCTGTACTTAATTTTGATTCAAACGTAGCTTATTTTGGTGTTGTTATGTGTGTAGCAATATATTGTTTATCTTTTACAGTACATTTTTAGCTTGATGTCACTTTTACTATAATAACAATGTGCTTTTTTTACTTGTAGATGCCTAAGCTAAAGAGATTCCGAATGCGCCGCACGCAATCACTCAACAAAAGTAAGGCTGAAATTTCTCCTTCTGATGCTTGTATGTGCACTGAGGTGTCCGGGATTGTTGCGGCCAATGAGGTTCGATTGCGGTCAACAGAAGTAAAAAATGAGTTTATAGGAGCAGCTTCCAGTGTTGCTTCAATTGTAAAGCATAAAATGCAAAATGTGTGTAGCTGGAAGAAATCAGTTCTTAAAGACATTCATAGCGAGGGAACAAAATTATTTAGTGATGGATCTTTATGTCAGAAAATGCAGGAAGGTTATGGAGATTTCCACTTTTCTCATTGGATCAGTGGTCAACACACTGTTTTTAACAAAATATGCGAAGTATCAGTAGAACAGAGACCGGATGTAAAAAAGATTGAGCTGTATGAAATAGTACAGGAAATTTTCTTTAGTAATGAATCTTGCCTGTTAACCATAAACGGAGAGATCTGCGCGATCATGAAGCACAATGATTATTATGTCGTTGTAGACTGTAATGTTCGTAACGCATCTGGTCTGGGATCAGACATAGGTACATCAGTTGTGGTTTTTAACACTAATTGGCAAGATCTGATTTTGCACATAGATGCTCTTATGGTGAGTTTGAATGCAGATACCCTGAATATATGTGGTGTGAAGGTACAGGTTAACGAATCAGAAATGTCTGCATGTAACAGCAATGTCAAGGTAGAAACTAATTCATGCCCTGCAAAGAACATTGACGAAAGTACGGTGTTTCCATCAAATGAAAGGAAAAGTGTTTGTGGATCATTTCATCAAGGAGACTTTAAGTTCAAGTGGGCAGGAAGACAGTGTGTTGCTGTTAGTTTGGCTGCTATGGCAATGCACAACGTACAAAGTGTGTTCTCATGGGAAACCTGTGATTTAGACAACGTGGTAAATCTTGGTGATAGCTTGTATTCAGATTTGCATCAAAGTGGTTCAATCACTGATCCAACTGACGATAAGTTCCTATGTATTCCAGATCTTCCTCAAGAATACGTGTTCAATACAAATGCCTTCAAATTTGAATATGGCAGATGCGTTTCTGGATGTGTAGATGTTGTTGATGGAGAATTTCTTAGATCTGGTGCATGGGTGACATTAGCTGATGGTTTGCAAATTATACTTGACAAATATGACACATGTTTTTTTAACCTGAATGGTAATACTTGTGCCATTATTAAACAGAATACACAATTTGCCGTTGTCGATTCTCATGCACGTAGCAGTTCTGGAATGATTGATGGTAATGGCTTCAGTGTAGCTGTATATCACAAAACTTTGGCCAGTGTTTTGAGGCACATTGAAAATTTAGCTGCATGTATGCGCGGACATGAAAAGTTTTTTGAAATAACTGGTGTTTGTGTACACCAAATTAAAATCAGTAACGCATGTCACAGTCAAGCAGAAATCTCAACTGATAAGACTGAAACAAGGTATTGTGTTGGTAAGAAGAGAAAAATTCAAACTTTGCCTTTAAGTTCAGAAGAAATGACAGAATGTAAGGATGTTAAGAAACGGAAATACAATTTTAAAGAAAACAGAGAGATAATTGAATCAATTTCTGAATGCAGTTCAAATGCAGATGTCATTTGCTTAGGAGATAGAGCTAACACAGTGTATTATTTCAGTCCCTTGTGTTCTGAAACAAAACAAAACTTGTGTAGTAAAGTACATGTAGAGTTCCAGGGTGAAAATCTACCTTTGCCATCAGACAGTGGACCAATGGGCTCTCCTTGTGAAACAGAAAGAATTCTTGAAGATGGGAATTGTTTTTTCCGGGCAGTGGCACAAGTGATATGTGGTACACAAAAAGCTCACAGAACACTTAGACTTGCAATTGTGAAACATATGCAGTTGCACAGCGTTGAATACAAGAATCTCTTAAGATCTCAATACACATCTATGGAAGATTATTTATCTTCTTCAAAAATGAAGTATGTGGGAACATGGGCCACTGAGGTTGAAATTCAATCCACAGCAAACTATTTAGGGGTTGACATTTTTACATTTCACCTTGGAAAATGGTTGAAGTTTAGTTGTTTACATGAAAAGATGTGCAACCAAGGCATATACTTGCAACACTCCAATGAAAATCATTATGAAGTTGTTGTTTGTGTAAGACAATTTGAATCTCATAACTGTTATGAGTTGTGTCACAATAAAAAGGACAATGTTGGTATACGCACACGCACAAGACAAAGTGTCAAAGCACAGAGTGAAGTTTATGAAACACAGGAGAATTGTATGTGTACAGATGTGTCTGGCATTATTGCGGCTAATGAGGTCAGAATACGATCGACAGACATGAAAAATGAGTTTATAGGAGCAGCTTCCAGTGTTGCTTCAATTGTAAAGCATAAAATGCAAAATGTGTGTAGCTGGAAGAAATCAGTTCTTAAAGACATTCATAGCGAGGGAACAAAATTATTTAGTGATGGATCTTTATGTCAGAAAATGCAGGAAGGTTATGGAGATTTCCACTTTTCTCATTGGATCAGTGGTCAACACACTGTTTTTAACAAAATATGCGAAGTATCAGTAGAACAGAGACCGGATGTAAAAAAGATTGAGCTGTATGAAATAGTACAGGAAATTTTCTTTAGTAATGAATCTTGCCTGTTAACCATAAACGGAGAGATCTGCGCGATCATGAAGCACAATGATTATTATGTCGTTGTAGACTGTAATGTTCGTAACGCATCTGGTCTGGGATCAGACATAGGTACATCAGTTGTGGTTTTTAACACTAATTGGCAAGATCTGATTTTGCACATAGATGCTCTTATGGTGAGTTTGAATGCAGATACCCTGAATATATGTGGTGTGAAGGTACAGGTTAACGAATCAGAAATGTCTGCATGTAACAGCAATGTCAAGGTAGAAACTAATTCATGCCCTGCAAAGAACATTGACGAAAGTACGGTGTTTCCATCAAATGAAAGGAAAAGTGTTTGTGGATCATTTCATCAAGGAGACTTTAAGTTCAAGTGGGCAGGAAGACAGTGTGTTGCTGTTAGTTTGGCTGCTATGGCAATGCACAACGTACAAAGTGTGTTCTCATGGGAAACCTGTGATTTAGACAACGTGGTAAATCTTGGTGATAGCTTGTATTCAGATTTGCATCAAAGTGGTTCAATCACTGATCCAACTGACGATAAGTTCCTATGTATTCCAGATCTTCCTCAAGAATACGTGTTCAATACAAATGCCTTCAAATTTGAATATGGCAGATGCGTTTCTGGATGTGTAGATGTTGTTGATGGAGAATTTCTTAGATCTGGTGCATGGGTGACATTAGCTGATGGTTTGCAAATTATACTTGACAAATATGACACATGTTTTTTTAACCTGAATGGTAATACTTGTGCCATTATTAAACAGAATACACAATTTGCCGTTGTCGATTCTCATGCACGTAGCAGTTCTGGAATGATTGATGGTAATGGCTTCAGTGTAGCTGTATATCACAAAACTTTGGCCAGTGTTTTGAGGCACATTGAAAATTTAGCTGCATGTATGCGCGGACATGAAAAGTTTTTTGAAATAACTGGTGTTTGTGTACACCAAATTAAAATCAGTAACACATGTCACAGTCAAGCAGAAATCTCAACTGATAAGACTGAAACAAGGTATTGTGTTGGTAAGAAGAGAAAAATTCAAACTTTGCCTTTAAGTTCAGAAGAAATGACAGAATGTAAGGATGTTAAGAAACGGAAATACAATTTTAAAGAAAACAGAGAGATAATTGAATCAATTTCTGAATGCAGTTCAAATGCAGATGTCATTTGCTTAGGAGATAGAGCTAACACAGTGTATTATTTCAGTCCCTTGTGTTCTGAAACAAAACAAAACTTGTGTAGTAAAGTACATGTAGAGTTCCAGGGTGAAAATCTACCTTTGCCATCAGACAGTGGACCAATGGGCTCTCCTTGTGAAACAGAAAGCATTCTTGAAGATGGGAATTGTTTTTTCCGGGCAGTGGCACAAGTGATATGTGGTACACAAAAAGCTCACAGAACACTTAGACTTGCAATTGTGAAACATATGCAGTTGCACAGCGTTGAATACAAGAATCTCTTAAGATCTCAATACACATCTATGGAAGATTATTTATCTTCTTCAAAAATGAAGTACGTGGGAACATGGGCCACTGAGGTTGAAATTCAATCCACAGCAAACTATTTAGGGGTTGACATTTTTACATTTCACCTTGGAAAATGGTTGAAGTTTAGTTGTTTGCATGAAAAGATGTGCAACCAAGGCATATACTTGCAACACTCCAATGAAAATCATTATGAAGTTGTTGTTTGTGTAAGACAATTTGAATCTCATAACTGTTATGAGTTGTGTCACAATAAAAAGAATATTGATGATAAACATACACGAACAAGACAAAGTGTAAAGGCACAGAGTGGAGGACACAAGACACTGGACATACTAGATTCTGTTGGTGAAAATTCAAATAAAGATGTATTTGTTAATACTAGCAGCCACCTTAAAAAATATTATTCACTAAAAAGATTCAAAAGCAAAATGAAGGAATACAAGAAATGTAAATATCATAAGAACATGGAGTTTCAGCAACATGCAAAAGCTGTGAGTAGGACTAGGTATCATAGTGAGGTGTCATATAATAAATCAGTAAAACAAGCAAGTAAACTGAAATATCGTAATGAACAACACAAACATAAACTAAAGGAATACAACAGAACGAAGTATCGTAACAACTTGCAACATAAACATAAACTAAAAGAATACAGCAAATTAAAGTATCGTGGAGATCTGCAACACAAGCATAAACTAAAAGAATACAGCAAATTAAAGTATCGTGAAGATCGGCAACATAAGCATAAACTAAAAGAATACAGCAAAATAAAGTATCGTGAAGATCGGCAACATAAGCATAAACTAAACGAGTACAGCAGAATAAAGTATCGTGAAGATCTGGAACATAAGAATAAACTGAAAGACTACAACAAATTAAAATATAGTCGCAATGTGCAACATAAACAGAAACTGAAAGAGTACAGCAGGTTGAGATATTGGACTAATGAAAAATATAGGTATAAAGTAAAGGAAAGAAGTAAGGTAAAGTATGCAAATAATCCAGTACATAAAGAAATTATAAAAAAATATAACAAAACAAAGAAAGAGCACATAAAACAAACACAACAGTTGTTCGATTTTGTCAAAAACAACTTTACACAAAAGGTTGATTCAGATCTAGACTTTGTTTGTTGTGTTTGTCACAGATTGTTATTTAGGCAACAAGTGTTATGTTGTCAAAGAGATCATTACAATCAAAATTCAAGCACAATGTTATTAGCTCAGAAATGTATTACTGATGTGTTTTTACACAAGTGCAACAATGAATGTGTTCTGCCTTGTAAATTGACGAAATCAAGTAAAGGTCAGCTTTGGATTTGCTTTACTTGTCACTCTAAATTGAAAAAGGGTGAAATGCCAGCAGAAAGTGCCATTAACAATCTAGAACTACAACCTATACCAGAAGAGTTGTGTTCTCTCAATAGTTTGGAACAACATTTAATAGCATTGCATATACCATTTATGAAGATGTTGGCATTGCCGAAAGGTGGTCAAAATGGAGTACATGGTCCTGTGACATGTTGTTTGGCTAATCTTAGACACACAACAAATGTTTTGCCCAGAACAAATACTGACAATTCATTAGTGTGCATCAAATTAAAACGCAAATTAACATATAAAGGTCATTATAAATATCAGTATGTTGATGCAAATAATATTAAACTTGCATTGTGTTACTTAAAAAAACATAACAAGTATTATGCAGACGTAATGTTTAATGAAGATTGGTTAAATGAATTTTATAGGCAAGATATTGCAGAAAATGATGATAGTAGCATAGAGGAGACTGTGGAAAATGCAAATGATGATGAGGAGTTACATGACAGACAACAGCACTGTGTTTTTATGGACACATGCTTACAACCAGTTGACATTGGGCAAGAAGTACTTGATCAATATGTTGACAATATCTTGTGCGTTGCACCTGCTGAAGGAAATAATCCTGTAAAACTGCTGACAGATGAAACTAATGAGGCAAAATGTTTTCCTGTTTTATTTCCTAACGGTTGTCCAACATATCATGACAAAAGGGCAAAGAGATTAACACTATCAAGATATTTTAACAATAGAATATTGCATGCAGATGGAAGATTTGCACAAAATACTGAATACATTTTTTTTGCACAATATTTATCAGAGGTACAACAGGTTTTATCTAATGTCTCCATAGCTCTAAGAAAAGGCCAAGGATGTCATAAGTCCATATCGAATGACATGTTTAAAGACACAGACTCTTTGAAGAAAATACTTAATTTTGATGAAGGCTATAGGTTTTTAAAGCCAATAAGAGGCACCCCTGCATTTTGGCAAGGTGTACAAAAAGATTTGTTTGCAATGGTTCGACAGCTGGGCATTCCCACATGGTTTTGTTCATTTTCATCTGCTGACATGAGATGGACAAATTTAATGTCAAGCATTTTAAAACAAGAAGGTAGAGCAGAAACATCAGATCAGTTAGAATGGGCTGAAAGATGTGCGATTTTGCGTAATAATCCTGTCACTGCAGCACGTATGTTTGATTTTAGGTGGCATTGCTTTCTTAAAGAGGTCCTTATGTCACCTCTTCAACCTATAGGGGAAATTGTTGATTATTTCTATAGGGTTGAATTTCAACAGCGAGGTTCACCTCATGTTCATTGTTTGTTCTGGATAAAAAACGCTCCACAAATAGATAAACAATCTGATGAAGAAGTAGTTGAATTTATAGACAGATATGTTTCATGTGAGGTGCCAACTGAAAATGAAGAGCTACATAGCATTGTTACATCTGTGCAACTTCATAGTAAACACCATTCTAAAAGTTGTAAAAAGAAAAACACAGTTTGTCGTTTCAATTTTCCAAAACCTCCATCGTTGCGAACATTTATATGTCGTAGAAAAGTTGAAGATGTGCCAGAGAAAGATGTGTCCAACGAAGATGTTTCATGTGATAGTTCTCAAAATAACAACAGTGAAAAACTAAATGATTGTACAAATCCTGATATTAACGACAAAATAAATGTAAAATATGCTCATGATATAATGGCTACAGTGAAGAAAGCTGTTTTAGATCAGAACATAAACTCTTTGGAAGAATTGTTTGGCAGTGTAGGTATAAATCAGGATTTATTTGAAATGGCATATAAGTGCATACATAATAACACACACATTGTTTTAAAACGACAGTTAAATGAAGTTTGGGTTAATCAGTATAACAAGTTTGCCCTTCAGTGCTGGAATGCTAATATGGATATTCAATATGTAACTGATGCTTATGCCTGCATTGTTTATATAATTTCTTACATTTCAAAATCGGAAAGAGAAATGGGTTTGTTGTTAGCCAATACACAGCGGGAAGCATCAACTCAAGGAAATACGGATGCAAGGCAAGCTTTGAGGAAATTAGGCAGTGTGTATTTGCACAATCGTGAAGTTAGTGCGCAAGAAGCTGTGTACAGATTAACAAATATGCATTTAAAGGAGTGCTCAAGACATGTTCAGTTTATTCCCACAGGTGACGATACCGTTCGTATGAGTTTACCATTAAGTGTTATTCAAAACAAATTGGAGTCTGAACATTTGAAAAGCGAAGAAATATGGATGACAAGTTTTGTGGATCGTTACAAGAATAGACCAAATCAGACTGCTTTTGATGATATGTGTTTAGCTACATTTGCATCTGAGTATCGCATTGTATACCAAGGTACATCTTCTGCTAATAAAATAAAGTTAAAAAACAATTTAGGCTTCATTGTAAAAAGAACACGTACTCAACCAGCTATTGTGCGTTTTGCTCGATTCTCAGTGACAAAGACTCCTGAAAAATTTTATCAAAGTTTATTACAATTGTTTCTTCCCTATCGTGTAGATAGTCAGTTAAAACCAGAGGGCTTTAATCATTTTGAACAGTTTTACAGGGAAGGTGAAGTTTGTTTAAGCAATGGATCTGTACATTTAGTGCACACTGTAGTAGATGCAAATAGAGCACTTTTTGAAAAAGATGCAGATATGCTGGATACTGCACAAACAGCTGTAGATAATGATGGCATATTAGAAAATGCATGGTGTTTGCTCTGTCCTGAACAACGATTAGAGCATTTTGAATGTGCGCAATTAAGACATGAATCTCTCAAACACATAAACGAAACTGAAAGTTGTATTCCAGATTTAGCCTTCAGTAGTGAACAGCTTCCTCAGTTAGAGAAAAAAAATACTCTGAGTAATGTAGATGGTTTGAGTTTAATTCGTTCTTTAAACAAAACCCAGATGGCAATTTTCAATAAAATTAGACAGTGGTGTCTAGATAAAATTAGAGGAGAAAACCCAAAACCATTTCATATTTTTATTACTGGCGGAGCAGGCACAGGAAAAAGCCATTTAATAAAAGCCATAAAATATGAAGCAACAAGATTATTGTCACAAATTGCTTTGAACCCAGATGATATTTGTGTTCTTTTAACTGCTCCAACGGGAATTGCAGCCTTCCAACTCCAGGCATCTACAATCCATCAAACTTTCTGTATCGGCACAAATATGAAGTTGCCATACGCACCTTTGGGTGAAGAGAAGTTAAATTCTTTGCGTGCAAAATTCCATGGCCTTCAGATTTTAATTATAGACGAAATCTCAATGGTAGATCATAAACTTTTAGCATATATTCATGGAAGATTAAGACAAATTAAACAAACCGGAGATCTTGGTATTTTTGGTAATGTTACTGTAATCGCTGTAGGTGACTTTTTCCAATTGGCTCCCGTGAAAGGTAAACCTCTCTTTGTAGATGTACCTGGACTCGACTTATGGATAAATTATTTTAGTATTGTTGAATTAACACAAATTGTTAGACAGCAGGACCCCACATTTGCAGAATTGTTAAATCGATTAAGAAAACGAAATAGGAAAACTCAACTGAGAAATGAAGATTTAGAAATATTATCAAACTGTGACAATGGTGAAGAAAATAATGATTCTTTACATATTTTTTCCACAAATGATGAAGTCCATGAGCACAACCTAGAGATGTTAATTAAAACCTGTGAAGAGATTGAAACTATAGAGTCTGAAGATTATGCGCGTAGTAAAAAGACTGGAAAAACAGAATTACTTGATGGTCATCACGTAAAAGTTTACAATACGTGCTTGTCTCCAACATTGCTATTAGGCATAAATGCACGTGTTATGCTCATAAAAAATATAGATATTAATGATGGATTGGTTAATGGTGTTTGTGGAACTGTTACACACATTGCACGTTCTGATAAAAAGAAGTTACCTGAAGTCATCTACATCTGTTTTGATGATAATAATGTAGGATTACAAAGACGTAAACACTGTATGTCTGAGCCAACAAGATCATTACAATCTACACCAATATATGCAGAGGAGGAAAATGTTTGTAGTAAAGGAGGTCTTCGTCGACAGTTTCCTTTAAAGTTGGCTTGGGCATGCACAGTTCATAAGGTACAAGGTTTAACTGTTGATAGTGCAGTTGTTAGCTTAAAAAAAGTTTTTACTGCTGGACAGGCTTATGTAGCACTGAGTCGTGTAAGAAGTTTGCCTGGTTTGACAATAAAAGATTTTAGTGAAAAAAGTATTTATTGTAATGAAAAAGTCTTTGAGGCTCTTAATGAAATGCCCTGTTTTATGACACATGATGATTTCGTTTTGACAGACCACAAAAGTAATTTTTCGGTGTTTTTGCTAAATGTACAGAGTTTACGGTGTCATAAACAAGACTTGATGATTTGTACTCAAGAGCTGCAGCCCATGTGCATTGGTTTAACTGAAACATGGTTGCCTGAATGCTATCAATCAGATATGGTGCACTTAAACAATTACAACTTTGAGGGACTTTCTCGCTCTGTGTCATACACAAGCAATTGCCCTCCTTTTAATGATCTAAAAACCCAACAACATGGTGGAGTTGGATTATATACAGCATGTGATGTGGAAAACACTACTATAACATTCCCTAATCTTAACTTGGAGTGCTTGGTGACACATTTTACTAAAAATGACATATTACTCGCTGTTGTTTATAGACCCCAAACATATCCTTTGTCAATTTTCAAAGAAAATTTGAGCAAACTGATCAATTTAATGTCTTCAGTATGCAATAAAAATATACTTATAGGAGACTTTAATAATGACGCATTGAAATCAAAATCTCTGTGCTCTTTCATGTCAGATAAGGGTTTTATTCAACTTGTTAAAAAGCCAACAACTGAAAAAGGCACCTTAATAGACCATGTATACGTGAAGAACTTCAAAGAGTGTTCAATAAACACCAATGTTGTACCAGTGTACTTTAGCACACATGAGGGAGTTCTCTGTTCACTTCAAGGCTAACACATTTACATCTTTACAGAAAGATTTTTTCATAACCTAATTTGGTTATGTACACATCTGATTTTATGGTGAACAAGACAAGGACCACGATGAGAGAGCTTATCTCTTTTTTTTCTGGATTCTTGTTAAGCCATTATCAGATTTACACAATTTCACTGTTCTGCTCAGTGTATTGTGAGTGTGCATAATTAATGATGGTGTTATGGCATTGAAAGTTTTTTTATCCCTAATATACTCCCTCTAAAGTCATTATATGCAACTATTTTATCTATATTTTAAACCTGCTTTTTAAACCTATAACATTTCCATATACTTTGATTTCTTCACAAATAAATTAATGCTCTCTAAGCATTTAAAATCAACAACTTCAAAGTAAACATTATATTTGCTTTTAACACTATTAACAACAACAAGAAAGAAACAACACATTTTCTTTTAAACACATAAAATAAAATCAACCTGATTTGGTTATGTACAGATCTGATTATATGGTGAACAAGACAAGGACCACGATGAGAGAGCTTATCTCTTTTTTTCTGGATTCTTGTTAAGCCATTATCAGATTTACACAATTTCACTGTTCTGCTCAGTGTATTGTGAGTGTGCATAATTAATGATGGTGTTATGGCATTGAAAGTTTTTTTTTCTCCCTATATACTCCCTCAAAAGTCATTATATACAATTATTACTTACTTTATTTATATTTTGAACTTGTTTTTAAACCCATAACATTTACATATAATTAGATTTTTTTCAAATGTAAGTTAATGCTCTCTAAGCATTTTAAATCAACAACATCAAAGCAAACATTATATTTGCTTTTAAACACATATTAACAACAACAAGAAAAAACAATACATTTTCTTAAAAAGACTTGATTTGGTTGTGTACAGATCTGATTTTACGGTGAATGAGACAAGGACCACGATGATAGAGCTTATGTCTTTTTTCTGGATCCTTGTTAAGCCATTATCAGATTTACACGATTTCACTGTTCTGCTCAGTGTATTGTGAGTGTGCATAATTAATGACAGTATATTACTAATTTAATTAGAAACAGACATATATAGTACATTTATAATACTTCACAAATACCATAATATTCTTCATACAATATTTATTTTTCAATATAGGCTAATAATAACAAAAAACAAAAATGCACTGGTATTGGTACTCCTGACTAACCACCAGGATGGGGTTCAACTCCCTGCAGTGTAATTGTTTGTTATTGTTTGCTATAGCCCATTTCAAATACGTAAACAATAAAAAAAAGCGTTCGAACGCTACTGCATGTCTGGTCCTGAAGCTTTCCCGGCAAAATAAATAAATAAGTAAATACAATAAAAAACTGTGATTGGCATTACCTTTTTAAATATCAAATGGGTGCAAACTTACAAAGAACAATAAAAGTAGTCCTCCTGACGGTTCATAGAGGCTATGATTGATGCTGCCATTGTAAAAAATAAAGGTGCCTCAGGTATCCTTTTGAGTACTCCAGGAACCTTAAAATGTATCTTAAGTGTCTCAAAGCTCTTTTACTCGTAATACGGTTCCTGGAGGAACGATTACACTCTTTGCAGTTCGTGCAAGAACTCATGCGATCTTTGAAGCACTTTGTTTCCAGTTCTGAGGTTCTGGAGTTCCTTTCATTACATGGAGACCTCAAAGTGCTCTGGAGGTTCCTGGAGGAACTCACATTTTTAACAAAGTGTTATTGTAAACTCTGTAAACATTAAAGTGGTTACTGGAAGATCTCACTTGTATAAGCCAGCATCTGGAAGAACCCAGAGATTCGTGTGAAAAAAAATTATTTGACTGATTATTATTATTATTATTAATATTTACTTTTTAGGAATGTGATGGAACAATGACTTTTTGTGGCACTTTCCATGTGAAAAAAAAAATACCTACATGGTTGTAAAAATCTTCACACTTTTTCTGTCAAACATAAATAAATATATGAAATAACAAAACTACATACAAAATCTACTAAACAGCCAGTATATCCATCTAAAATGCTAAAATGTTGCAATTATTTCTGAAAACACGGTTCACAGCAATAGGGAATATATACAATCAAACAGGCATCCAGTGGCTGTCAGAAAAGGATAAAACCTTAAGATATTTCTACGTGAGTGGCTAAATTTATTTTTGTTTTTATAATTATAATACATAAACTATGAAATTATACAAAATTTATTTTTAAAAAAGTAAATAAATAAATACGTACACACATTAAAAAAAGCAGTCAAGACAAATGAGTTTCCTTTTTATATATATAGATTAAAACTGAAGACAGAAGCAACTGGTATATGCGGTCACTTAATATTCAAATCCAGTAGATCCACTTCAGATTTATTTCTCAACAATTTATGTTCACGTGGCTGTTTTCGTTTATATTCGCCAAGCTATTATGTATTTTAAATAATCTTGTCCTTGATGTGTTCGTTCGTACGACGAAAGGCAGAATCCTGCAGCTCGAGAGATCAATGTTATATATTCTGCCAGTCGCGTTTTCAAATAGTCTTGCGCACATAAACGGGTCACAAACACCTGCATTTAGCTCGTGTTGTGTTATAATGGGTGTATTGTGTGCATTTATGGCAATAATTTATTTTAAATGTGATTTCAGATAGGCAGCCGCAAATATTTCATTTTCACACAAACAGTTCAAAAACATCTTAATTTAGCCCTTGGTGTGTTCTAATTGGTGAATTGTGTGATATCGCTGCAATACTTTATTTTTAATAGCTATAAAACAAGAATAAACTCGTTTTTTCTGAGCTCATCATTCCACAAGCTCATGCTCAGAGCGGTGATTCATCTCTCGTGTTTCTCACGTATCACTGACCACACATCAATTATTAATGAGCCCTGACCTGATAATAATCATATATGTTGGTTTAGCTTGTCAGAGTGAATTAAATCCAAGCATTTATTTGTATGTTAACCGATTTAAAAGTGAAACCAAAAGAGAGTCTCCTCCCTTTTTTAGTCCGGTAACTGAACCTGTAGGGGCGCTATTTCTCTCAGACAATGGAAGTCTAAGCACACACACTCAAACAGAGGGACAGAGTGATATGAGATGTCTGACAGTTTTTTAATTTTCTGTTATTCATACAGTGTTGTAAAGTCATGAAACTATGCATATTTACTCAGAATGACTTTTTTTCTGTATGAAAAAAGGTTTTGAAGTGTTTGGAATTTAAAAATGCAGGAAAATCAATAATTCCATCTTTACTGTCATTTAAAAAAACCACCACGACAAAACCATCCAAGCTATCCAAAACCTATTCACAATTTAAGTTCCTTAATGTTTTTTCAACATGTAGACAAAGTTTGGTGTGTATAGTGTTACTCTCCTCTGAGCAGTATGCATTAATTCACAGCTAAATGTAAAAAACCATCCACATTCAAATCAAAATAGCCGACTTCCTGTTGGTCGTAGCTGATGACTGTGAATTAGAAAGTTGTCCGTCTTGATAAGAACAATTTTTGTACTGAGTTTGGTGTCTGTAGCTAAAACTAACCCCCCCACTTTTGACAAAAGGTGGCGCTATAGAGTGCCTCTTCCACGCCCTCTTATGAACTTTTGCCAGTGTCTAGTTGTCACTAATACTGATATGTGTTCTGAGTTTGATGAAATTCTAAGCATGTTATTTGCCTCAAAATCACCTGAGAAGTATTCCAGTTTGACATGTTGCCACGGCAACAATATTTTTAGATATCTAATTTCCCCCAGCAGATTCATATCAGCTGTGTTTTAACATTATTCTGATGAAGTTTGAAGCAAATCGAGTAAAAATAAGATGCTGAATTCAAAGCATTTTGAAAATGACACACTTCCTGCTGCCAGTTGGTGGCGCTATAACTTTGACTCCTAATAGTCACATATATGCGATCGACATCATACAATGAATAATCTGATGAAGTTTGATTGAAATCAGGAAATGTATGTGGATGGTATTAGACACTTCCTGTTTCTCAATTCTCGCCATAATTTCAACGTCTCGCCACGAGCAAACCGTTCGAGATATCAAAAATCCCCTGGCAATTTTTCATCCCCAGTGTCTTGAGATCATGTTGACCGAGTTTGGTGGTAAACGAGTAAAAAACCTATGACAAGTATATCAAATTCCAGAGCATGCGCTTTTTACATAACTCCAAATAGCTGACTTCCTGTTGGGCGGAGCCCAATGACATGCATTACGAAAATTGTTCGGCATAATGAGATCTATATGTGTACTGAGTTTCATATGAATATGTGCAAGTATGTGTGAGCTATGCATCAACATTTATGACTGTGTTCCAGGGGGCGCCGTAGAGCCCCTGTGCCACGCCCGGGTCCCAGCCTCTGAAGGCTCCTAAAGGGCACAGATTCCAAAGTGTGTGCAAATTTTCAAGAGTTTTTGAGAATGTTAGGGACCCCAAAAGCCCCCACAACTTTGACCAAAAATATGAATAATAAACCCTAAATAGCCAACTTCCTGTTGGGCGGAGCCTATGACATGCAGTACGAAAGTTGTTTGGTTTAATGAGATCTATATGTGTACCGAGTTTCATGTGTCTACGTGCAAGTATGTATGATATATGGCCCACAGTATTCCAGGGGGCGCTGTAGAGCCCCTGTGCCACGCCCGTGTATCAGTCTCTGCCCGACCCTAATGGCCGCAGGTTCCAATCTGTGTGCCAATTTTCAAGAGTTTTCGAGCATGTTAAGGACCCCAAAAGCCCCCGTAACGTTAGAAAAAAATAATAATAATAATAATAATAAAAAATAATCCTAAGGAAAACAATAGGGCTCTCGCCCTCCAGGCTTGAGCCCTAATTAAAGCTGCAAGCAGCGATGAACGGGCCCTCGCACACGGGCTCACCACCATCGTGTGGCTTTAGTAAAAAGGTGAACGTTGAGAAATATGCATTTAATGTCCTAGATATAAGTGGAATATATCAAAGTATATCCCATATATGTGCCAATCTTACCATTGCCAGCAGGTGGCGCTATCATTATAATGGAATATTGGCCTTCAGAGGTGTTCAGGCCAGGACTCTTATCAAACATGTGAAGTTTGGGGAAGATTGAACATTTTATGCTTGAGTTACAACAACTTTTCTTGCTCTGGCAAGACATCAAATTTTGTCATGGCGCCATGGAAACGGCCTTTAACAAAAACTCAAGATCTCCAAAAGTTAACATTGCACAGGCCTTTAGATTAGATTGACCACAAAATATATGTTAATCTCAAAAAAATTATAGGAGTAGTTTGTCGCAGCGTAAAACATGTCACTTCCTGTTGCCAATAGGTGGCGCTATGACTATAACTGAATGTGGGCATGTAGATCTGTTAAGGGCAGAAGTTTTATCTAACATGTGAAGTTTGGGGCAGATTGGACATTGTATGTCTGAGTTACAGCAACTTCCTTTTTCATGGCGAAACATCGAAATTTGTCAGGCCGCCATGGACACGCCCTTTAACGAAATCTAAAGATCTTCGCAATTTAACATCGCAAAGGGCTTATGATTACACTGACCAGGTTTGGTGTTGATCTGAATAAATCTTTAGGAGGAGTTCGTTAAAGTACAACCCCTGAAAATGGCAAAAACAACGCCAATTTTGCAGAGAAAATTCTAAATAATCGACTTCCTGTTGGGATTCGGATTTCGTACCAAGAGACTTTTTTGTAGGTATTGGTGTGTTACATGTGTATACCGATTTTTGTACATGTACATGAAACATAGCTCAAGGCGCACTCTGTTGAAAGTGTATAGGTGGCGCTATCGAGCCATTTTGACACACCTGATGGAATTTTGGCCTTCAGATGTGTTCAGGCCAAGACTCTTATCACACATGTGCAGTTTGGGGAAGATCGGACATTTTATGCCTGAGTTATAACATCTTTTATTCCCATGGCGAGACATCGAACTTCGTGATGGCGCCATGGACACGCCTTTTAACGAAAACTCAAGATCTTCACATCTAAACATCGCACAGGCCTTTAGATTAGACTGACCACAAAAAATACATTGATGTCATAAAATTTCTAGGAGTAGTTCATCGCAGTGTAAAATATATCACTTCCTGTTGCCAGTAGGTGGCGCTATGACTATAACTGAATATGGGCATGTCAATCTGTTCAGGTCAGGAGTCTCATCAAACATGTGAAGTTTGGGGCAGATTGGTCATTGTATGTCTGAGTTATAGCAACTTCATTTTTCATGGCGAATCATCGAAATTCGCCAGGCCGCCACGGACACGCCCATTAACGAAAACTCAAAAGCTTCGCAATTTAACATCGCAAAGGCCTTCAGATTAGGCATACCAAATTTGGTGTTGATCTGAATGAATCTCTAGGAGGAGTTCGTTAAAATACAACGCATGGAAATGACAAAAATGACACAAAATTTACTCATAATATTAGTAATAACCGACTTCCTGTTGGGTTTCGGATTTTGCTCCAAGAGACTTTTTTGTAGGTATTGGAGAGTTACTTGTGTATACCGATTTTCATACATGTACATGAAACGTAGCTCGAGGCGCACACCGTTGAACGTGTATAGGTGGCGCTGTTGAGCCATTTTGCCACACCCACTTCTGAAACCCATATCAGACGTAAATTTTCGCCAGTTCTGAGGTGTGTGCAAAGTTTCATGACTTTTCGAGCATGTTTAGGCCCTCAAAAATGCGATTCATTTTGGAGAAGAAGAATAATAATAATAATAATAATAATAATAATAATAATAATAATAATAAACGGAGCAATTCCAAGAGGGTCCTCACACCATCGGTGCTCGGGCCCTAATAATAATAATTAAAGCTGCAAGCAGCGATGAACGGGCCCTCGCACCCGGGCTCACCGCCATCGTGTGGCTTTAGTAAAAAGGTGAACGTTGAGAAATATGCATTTAATGTCCTAAATATAAGTGGAATATATCAAAGTATATCCCATATATGTGCCAATCTTACCGTTGCCAGCAGGTGGCGCTATCATTATAATGGAATATTGGCCTTCAGATGTGTTCAGGCCAGGACTCTTATCAAACATGTGAAGTTTGGGGAAGACTGAACATTTTATACTTGAGTTACAACAACTTCTCTTGCTGTGGCAAGACATCAAATTTTGTCATGGCGCCATGGAAACGCCCTTTAACAAAAACTCAAGATCTCCAAAAGTTAACATTGCACAGGCATTTAGATTAGACTGACCACAAAATATATGTTAATCTCAAAAAAATAATAGGAGTAGTTTGTCGCAGCGTAAAACATGTCACTTCCTGTTGCCAATAGGTGGCGCTATGACTATAACTGAATGTGGGCATGTAGATCTGTTAAGGGCAGAAGTTTTATCTAACATGTGAAGTTTGGGGCAGATTGGACATTGTATGTCTGAGTTACAGCAACTTCCTTTTTCATGGCGAAACATCGAAATTTGTCAGGCCACCATGGACACGCCCTTTAACGAAATCTAAAGATCTTCGCAATTTAACATCGCAAAGGGCTTAAGATTACACTGACCAGGTTTGGTGTTGATCTGAATAAATCTCTAGGAGGAGTTCGTTAAAGTACAACCCCTGAAAATGGCAAAAACAACGCCAGTTTTGCAGAGAAAATTCTAAATAACCGACTTCCTGTTGAGATTTGGATTTCGTACCAAGAGACTTTTTTGTAGGTATTGGTGTGTTACATGTGTATATCGATTTTTGTACATGTACGTGAAACATAGCTCGAGGCGCACTCTATTGAAAGTGTATAGGTGGCGCTATCGAGCCATTTTGCCACACCTGATGGAATTTTGGCCTTCAGATGTGTTCAGGCCAGGACTCTTATCACACATGTGAAGTTTGGGGAAGATCGGACATTTTATGCCTGAGTTATAACATCTTTTATTCCCATGGCGAGACATCGAACTTCGTGACAGCGCCATAGACACGCCTTTTAACGAAAACTCAAGATCTTCACAACTTAACATCGCACAGGCCTTTAGATTAGACTGACCACAAAAAATACATTGATGTCATAAAATTTCTAGGAGTAGTTCATCGCAGTGTAAAATATGTCACTTCCTGTTGCCAATAGGTGGCGCTATGACTATAACTGAATATGGGCATGTCAATCTGTTCAGGTCAGGAGTCTCATCAAACATGTGAAGTTTGGGGCAGATTGGTCATTGTATGTCTGAGTTATAGCAACTTCCTGTTTCATGGCGAATCATCGAAATTCGCCAGGCCACCACGGACACGCCCATTAACGAAAACTCAAAAGCTTCGCAATTTAACATCGCAAAGGCCTTCAGATTAGGCATACCAAATTTGGTGTTGATCTGAATGAATCTCTAGGAGGAGTTCGTTAAAATACAACGCATGGAAATGACAAAAATGACACAAAATTTGCTCATAATATTAGTAATAACCGACTTCCTGTTGGGTTTCGGATTTTGCTCCAAGAGACTTTTTTGTAGGTATTGGAGAGTTACATGTGTATACCGATTTTCATACATGTACATGAAACGTAGCTCGAGGCGCACACCGTTGAACGTGTATAGGTGGCGCTGTTGAGCCATTTTGCCACACCCACTTCTGAAACCCATATCAGACGTAAATTTTCGCCAGTTCTGAGTAGTGTGCAAAGTTTCATGACTTTTCGAGCAGGTTTAGGCCCTCAAAAATGCGATTCATTTTGGAGAAGAAGAATAATAATAATAATAATAATAATAATAATAATAATAATAATAATAAACGGAGCAATTCCAAGAGGGTCCTCACACCATCGGTGCTCGGGCCCTAATAATAATAATAATAATAATAAACGGAGCAATTCCAAGAGGGTCCTCACACCATCGGTGCTCGGGCCCTAATAAACGGAGCAATTCCAAGAGGGTCCTCACACCATCGGTGCTCGGGCCCTAAAAACAAAGCAGATACAAGAGGGTCCTCGCACCTCGGTGCTCGGGCCCTAACAAGAATAATCCTTAGAAGAACAATAGGGCTCTTCGCCCCTTCGGGCTTGAGCCCTAATAACAAATAATCCTAAGGAAAACAATAGGGCTCTCGCCCTCCAGGCTTGAGCCCTAATTAACATAAAGAAAACCCACCTCACAAAACTTTTAGAGACTGCAGTAAGAACAAACCCCAGGCTGTTCCCCTGTCTTAGTCAATAGCCCCGTTTCCACTGTCGAGCTTAAACCGGGCATGCTAGTGCGTGCCAGGGCCAGTTGCGTTTCCACTGTCACTTCTGGGGCTTGATCGTGCCTTGTCGGGTCTTCCTCAGGGCCAACGGGCAGGGTTTTTTGGCCCGACGAAACCCACATAATGCGATGCACTTGCCTCAGATGCAGCCATTCTATTAACAGACAAAACACAGTTCTCCTCATTTGCTGGAGTCAATATTCTCTCTTTTTCTCATATGAAGTGCAAGTGTCTGATACAATACCAACACTTATAACTCAGTTAATAAAGGGGAGTGTGGGGGGGGGGTTATGTTAAAAGCCTACTTTTTCTAACTCCTCCTCAACTGCTGGTCCGATTTTCACCAAAATCGAGTCAGATCATATTTAGACTGTTCTGACAAAAAGTTATGGAATTTGTGTACAGTGGCGCTACACATTTTAGGCATAGTGCCAAATTGCATCTGAGGCTGTATCTCTTTAAATATTTGGTACATTGACACCAAACTTTGTATGTGCCATTGTCACCTCACACTGCCCATGCCAGATTAATTTGGTAGCGCCATCAAATTAAGTGAAAATCCAAAAGTGATAAACCAAGAAATCATATTACTAGTCATTGTATTCATGATTTTTTCAGCTATTTTGACTAAAATGATCTTATAATGGTTTTAATCATTCATTCCTGCAGTTGGGCCAAGGCTTGCTTCTGTAATGCTTGGCACTGTAATTGCTTATTTACAAATACTTTTGTTACAGTACTTGAATAAATTTTTTTCTACTTTCTTGAGTATAAATTGTGGTACTTAGCCAAAAGTGATAAACAAAGAAATCATATTACTAGTGGTTGTATTCATGATTTTGTCAGCTATTTTGACTAAAATAATCTTAAAATGGTTTTAATCACTCATTCCAATGCTTGGCCCTGTAATTGCTATAGTTACAAATACTTTTGTTACAGTACTTGAATAAATTTTTTCTACTTTCTTGAGTATAAATTGTGGAATGACTCAGGTGCAAGACCAATCAAAACTTTCAGTTCAGCTGTGGGAGCGGGGCTTATCAAACTGTGCTATGCTTTGACGGTCAATCATCTGCGTTGTCATTTCGAATCAGCATCATTAGCATTTTCAGGATTGTTGTAAATGTGAGCTATGATACGATTTTAAAATGTAATTTTGTTAGATGGATGCAGTTATTGCATGAAAGGAACAAGAACAACCCAGCCTGGCAAATTGGATCAACACTGATATTGTGATGTTTTTTTAACTGTTAGAATTAAAGGGATAGTTCACTCTCAAATTAAATTTTGATATGTTTTAGCTTACCTCGAGGACATCCAAGATGTAGGTTTCTTTGTTTCCTCAGTATTTCCCATTTTGATATTGGGAAAATGTTTTAGCTTGAGGTAAGCTAAAACATACCAAAATTTAATTTGGGAGTGAACTATCCCTTTAAGACGTTGTTTGAAAGTTTAATTGGTGAAGTTGTTTCACGGTCTTACCTTCAGCATGGGCGATTAAGGTTGTTCTGTGGACGTTGGATCAACATTGAATTAGGTGTCGATTTTGGAAATTGGATCGGCGTTGATTTTGTGACATTTCACTGTTGAAATCGTGATGCTGTTTCACAGTTTTACCTTAATCATGTGTGAATTATGGTCATTCTGTAGACATTGGATTAACGTTGATTTAGGTGTTGATTTTGCAAATTTGGATCAATGTTGAAAACGTAATGATTCACTTTCGCACCTTTCAGTATGGGTGAATACACAACTGTACGTTCAATTAGAACCTAGTTTGCATTAAGATTAGGGCTGTAGCTATCGAATATTGCAGTAATCGAGTATTCTACCAAAAAGTTCATCGATTAATCGGATAAAATGTGTTTTTGCTTAATTAAAGTGCAATATTAATTATGCAAGAAAAAATAAGAATCCTGGGTCTCTTAAAATGAAAAACTAAGTTTCCTTTTTTAGAAAAACAAATATTTTTATTTTTTAATGCATTGAATGCAATGCATACATCAAAAATAAACATTTAATTATTACCCATTGTTTCTCTGTCTGTAATTAAGTGTATTTAAGTGCCATTCAGTTGAGGTTTTAAATAAAGCATTTTCTGAGATGCACATTAAACATTAAACACATAAAACATTAAATGTGTCTTTTAATTATTGAAAATTAAGCAAACTTAACTTTTTTGTAAACAAAGGGGATTTAATATTAAAAATAAAACATGGAAGAAATGTTGTGTGATTAAACCTTTAAAAAAATAATGTAAGGCTATGCACATTCTGCTGAACAATAGTGATACATACAGTACAGACCAAAAGTTTAGACACACCTTCTCATTCAAAGAGTTTTCTTTATTTTCATGACTATGAAATTGTAGAGTCACACTGAAGGCATCAAGGGCTATTTGACAAAGAAGGAGAGTGATGGGGTGCTGCGCAGATGACCTGGCCTCCACAGTCACCGGACCTGAACCCAATCGAGATGGTCTAGGGGTGAGCTGGACCACAGACGGAAGGCAAAAGGGCCAACAAGTGCTAAGCATCTCTCGGGGAACTCCTTCAAGACTGTTGGAAGACCATTTCAGGTGACTACCTCTTGAAGCTCATCAAGAGAATGCCAAGAGTGTGCAAAGCAGTATTCAAAGCAAAAGGTGGCTTCTTTGAAGATCCTAGAATATGACATATTTTCAATTGTTTCACACTTTTTTGTTATGTATATAATTCCATATAAAATCCAAATGTGTTAATTAATAGTTTTGATGCCTTCAGTGTGAATCTACAATTTTCATAGTCATGAAAATAAAGAAAACTCTTTGAATGAGAAGGTGTCTCCAAACTTTTGAAGTAACTTTACAGTTCTGTGTATGTGATCTGACACTAGTTTTACTCAAATCAAACAGTCAAATGCTCATGAAGTGACTGTCAGAGCAGTTCTGGAGATGTTGTTCATGTGTTCACGTCCTTATTTAGTGAGACAGTAGACGCTGAAATTACTGCGAGCGTCACGCGCCCTTCAGTATGTTAATAAAGGAAGACGCGCTTCTGCTTCATTCATTAACAGAGACACGCAGAACATGCAGGATTCATATTTAAATAGACGGTTCCGGCTTAATATTTACAGATATTAGTCCATATCGTGATTTGATTTAAGTGCAATTACCTATTTTTGATTAATTCATTCAAAATTCCATGCCATTCCGCGTTAAACTGTAAATTCCGTTTTTATGACTGGATTCCGTGATTCCCTCCGCGTTTTCTGAATCGCGGAAATCATAGGGCCCTAGAGGTATGCCAGCTCTATCTTGCAATAGACACAACTATGATGTTCTCTTTATGTTTGCATGCGCCCTCAAATCAAAACACTTCTGACTCCTTGCAGTATGCGATTTTGGATGCAGCGCTCGTGTCTGCTTCCGCTTTGTGGGTGACGTAAACGCGTTGTGTCACATTGAAAAAATCATTGCGAAAGAACCTGACGTGAGATTTAAAATAAATTAAAAGAGGCTTTGAGGGAGAGGAATTTGCCTCGATCATTTTTTGTAATCGAGTTACTCAAGTTATACGAGGAATCGTTTCAGCACTAAGCATCATAAAGGTTAAAATGAAATGACTGACTTCAATGGCTTTAAAGTCAACTTCAATAAACTTCTCAAAATTGTAAAACAGCAGTTTTTTTGGAAACATACTGTATAAAACAGTTGAAAAAGAAACAGTTGTAGAATAACAATCCAAATACAATGATATGTAAAGGTTTTTGTAAAATAATGCATATTTTGTTCTGCAATTACAAGAGAAACCCTTGTACTTTTATGACTGAAACCAGTTGATCTTTTTTGATGGAAAACCTGTCGGTTTACTTAAGTAACAGATATGGGTGTCATGCCATAATTTTTTTTTTATACGACTGATTTATATTAATTGTGAATTTAACATTAAACAAGTTCTTTGGATGTTGTTGTGGGGTCTTTTGTGACCTCTTTCGTGACTGACGAATTGAGATACATATGGAAAATGCCACTTTTGCTGACCCCCTCCAGTGCCCAGCGAAAGCCGGCAAGTCCCCCCACACAAGTTAGGGCAGAAGATTGGACAGGGCTTAGGCAGAGGAACCCGGCATTGCTGTTCCGTACAGTGGAATTTGGATAACACTGGGAAAGTGTACTCAAGTAGGGGAACGCTATGGAACCACATACTGCACATAGGAGATAACGTGGAGATTACACATATGGACTGGCATAGGGCAGTGTTACATATGGAAGTCCCTGCGGTAGACTCAGCCTGCCTGGGTTGAGTCCACTATGCATCAGAGACGGCAGAGAAATCCCTGCCAGGGAAAGACACTGGCTCACAGTGAGGGAGGGGTCTCAGGACAACATGAGAGTTGGGCGGCCCGAATTCAAGGCATGTATCATCGACCAAAAGTGCCTGCAGGTCCCTGACCCTCTTAACTGAAGCCAATGCAGTGAGGACTGTCTTTAGTGAAAGAAACTTAAGCTCTACTGACTGCAGACGTTTCAAGGGCTCCTGCTTCAAGACCCCTAGAATCAAGGGGAGATCCCAAGAGGGTACCAGGTGAGGGTGCACAGGTTTCAGCCTCCTTGCCCCGCTAAGGTACCTGATGACCAGGTCATGCTTCCCAATGGACTTTCCGTCTACTGCATTATGATGTGCGGCAATAACGGCGACACAGACTTTGAGGGTGGAGGAAGACAGGCTTTGCTCCAGCCCCTCTTGCAGAAAGGAGAGCACAACCGCAATCAGGCATCTACGGGGATCTTCCGGGCGGGAAGAACACCAATCGACGAACCGGTTCCTTTGCAGCGCATGGGCGTGCCTCGTAGAGGGCGCTCTAGCTGAAGTGATTGTGTTTAATACTGCTGGAGGTAAACCACCTAGAACCTCTGCGTCCCATCCAGAGACCATATGTGGAGATTCCATAGGTCTGGGTGTGGATGCCAGATTGTGCATCCTCTCTGAGAAAGTCCTTACTCAGATCCTTACTGAGAAGAATATGCCAAAGAGGAGCATCAGTTTTGGGAACCAAGTCTGACTGGGCCAGTATGGCCAGTATGTGTGGCCAATATGGCTACTACTAAAAGGACCTGCTCCTTGTCCTCCCTGACCTTGCACAGTGTCTGTGCGAGAAGGCTCACTGGGGGGACATTCATTGGCTTGTTTTGTTAACCCTCGAAGGCGATTCGTCTCAATAGTGAGATCCCAATTCGTCAGTCACTGGTAAACATGTTGCAGATGATTCTTAACAAGCATGTAAAGTTTATTTAAGATCAGACCATAGCTGGCACTAAAACAGTTTAAAAAATCCTCAAAACACAGTATTATAGTATATTATCATAACCTGAACCAGAATCAGAAGAGCTTTATTACCAAGTATGTTTACACACACAAGGAATTTGACTTGACAACAGGAGCTTCCAGTGTAGAAGAAAGTACAAACATAGTACAGACACACATCCCAGTTGGCACATGACCAACCTTCAACCTTGAAATATGGTTGAAATAAGGTGTAACGATTTATCACAGGAAACAAGAGATCCAAATGCAATGTGTTTAATGGGGTAATCCAAAATCAAAATCAAAACAGGCTAAAGGTCAACAATGGGGAAAGCAGTCCAAAAACAAGAAACACAAGGGACACAAGAAACAAGAAAACACAAGGGAACGCTAGGAAACCAGGTGACGGAAAACAAGGACTCCATGAAAACAGAATGAGACAGGCTGTGGTATATATGTTCAGGTGAAAACAAAGAGAGTGGAGACAGCTGAGTGCAATACAGATGTGCAATTAACAGTGACGAATGGGACAAAGGCTTGTAGTGCCTGCAGTTGGGTGACTATGGGGAAGTGAGACCACTCGTGGACACCCAGGGAAACACAGACGAGACACTGTGAAATTACCCCCTCCTCTAAGAAGCCGATACCAGATGCTGCATTGAACCCAAAAACAAACCAAGGAACACAGAGACCAGGAGGGAGGTGGACCGGTGGAGGACCAGGGGGAGGGACAAAAAAAAAAAATTAAAAATAAAATAAATTAAAAAAAAAGGCCAGGAGGGAACAGAAAGTTCAGGTGCCCAGGGCAGAGCCGACAGGACTGGAAACCAGTGTGGAGCATGTGGAACTGGAGCCATGCGGTCGAGACAGAAGCCTACCAGGGCAGCGCAGAAGACTACCACAGCCATGCGGGCGAGACAGAAGCCCACCAGGGCGGCGAAGAAGACCACCACAGCCGTGCGGTTGAGAAAGAAGCCCACCAGGGTGGCGCAGAAGACCACCACAGCCGTGCGGTCGAGACAGAAGCCCACCAGGGCGGCGCAGAATACCACCAGTTCAGCAGAGACGTGGAGAAGCTCTGGTAGTTCAGCGGAGACGTGAAGGGATTTCTGGTAGTATAGCAGAGATGTGAAGAAGCTCTGGTAGATCAGAGTGGTGATTTGACTGGGTTCAGGAAGATCAACTGAGACTTGACTTCATTCAGGAAGATCAACGGTGACTTGACTTTGCTCATGAGGATCAAGGGTGACTTGACTTTGCTCATGAAAATCAATGGTGACTTGCCCTTGCTCATGAAGATCAACGGTGACTTGACTTTGCCCATGAAAATCATTGGTGACTTGACTCCTGAGGTCTAACTGTGGTAGTGCTTGACTCTTGAGTGTAAATGGTGACTTGAACTTACTCTGGAGGGTCAACGGGGACCTGACTCGACTCTGGAGGGTCAATGGGGACCTGACTCGACTCTGGAGGGTCAATGGGGATCTGACTCGACTCTCGAGGGTCCACGGGGACCTGACTCGACTCTCGAGGGACCACGGGAACCTGACTCGACCCTGGAGGGACCACGGGGACCTGACTTGACCCTGGAGGGACCACGGGGACCTGACTCGACCCTGGAGGGCCACCTGTGGCTGTCATCTTGTGCAGAGGTGCTGGGATGATGGCCACCTTGTGCTGTGGCGCTGGGCTGGCGGCCATCTAGCAAAGTGGTGCTGGGCTGGCGGCCATCTTGTGCAGTGGTGCAGGGCTGGCAGCCAGATTGTGCTGTGGCGCTGGGCTAGCGGCCAGATTGTGCAGTGGTACTGGTTTGGTGGCCATTTTGTGCAATGGTGCTGGGCTGGTGACCACCTTGTGCTGTGGCACTGGGCTGAGTAAAGGTCTTTAAGTGCCTCATCAGTGTACCCCATGCCTGCCGCCATGGTCCAGAATAATTGTGCTAAACCACCCACCTCACTCCCCTTGTGACGGAGGCTGGTTAATTTTAGGAATCTCCCCCTCCACTCCTCCATGCTGGCTGGGGAACGGACACGAAATCCCACACCGCTGGATCTGGGCATGATGGAGTCCTTCTGTAACGATTGATCACAGGAAACAAGAGATCCAAATGCAGTGTGTTTAATGGGATAATCCAAAATCAAAATCCAAACAGGCTAGAGGTCAATAACGGGGAAAGCAGTCCAAAAACAAGAAACACAAGACACAAGAAAACACAAGGGAACGGGAAAAAACCGGGCGATGGAAAACAAGGACTCCAAGAAAACAGAATGAGGCAGGCTGGTATATATGGACAGGTGATAACGAAGAGAGTCGAGACAGCTGAGTGCAATACAGGTGTGCAATTAACAGTGACTAATGGGACAAAGGCTTGTGGGAAATGTAGTGCCTGCAGTGGAGTGACTATTGGGAAGTGAGACCACTAGTGGACACCCAGGGAAACACAGACGAGACACTGTGACATAAGGTGAGTTGTTGTTTTAATGTTGAAACAATATTAAAAAATGTTTAGTGCTAAATTTTTCCCTAGTTATGCTTATAAACGTGCAATATCCTTATATTTATTTGTTAACCCTCCATCCTAGAACATTCCTGCATCTCACTCAATCCTATTCCATTATCATTTATAGCACAATTGTTTATACACTTATTTATTTGTCAATTTGTAAATCCCTTTTTTATTTTATTTTTTTCTGTGTGTTGTTGTCTCTGTGTACTGGAAGCTTATGTCACTAAAACAAATTCCTTGTATGCGTAAGCATACTTGGCAATAAAGCTCTTTCTGATTTCTGATTTCTGAAATGGTTGAATTTTTTTTTACAAAAACCCTCAATCTGTATGTTGACTCAACTTAATATCTTTAACAGCATGCAAAATAAATGTCTGCATTTTAAATTATTAATATTAAATTATTTAAGATTATTATTATTATGTTAATTTTTAATATATTTAATATTTTACTATATTTTAATCATGATACCAATTCTAAAATCTGAAGATATATGGGTCAAAGACGAAAAAGTGTTTAAGCAAAAGTGTTTAAGTGTAATACTGCTTTTTCAACTGTTGTAGTGCTTTACTTTACTGTAATTTTTACTAATTTAAAACACAATAACATTTTGTATGCTTCATTATTCTTTTAGATATGTCAGAATAAGCATGTTGTTTGAATTTTTGCAAAAATGTAGTGTTACACTGAATGACAATGTAACATTATTTCAACCAAATTTTGACATTTTATTCTCCAAAAACTTATTTGAAACCTTAAAAGTAGACATTTTACTTATATTTAATGTGCTTTCTATGGACACAAAATCACTTTTGTACATTTCTTTTGATGCGCACATATTAACGTCTTTGACTCATATGTTAAATATTATCATCATTAACAACAATAATTTTGCTGAGTTATCACACTGAAACAATTCCTGTTGGTTGTTTTACTTTATTGCTTTGATCATTATTGGTTTATCTGGCTGTCATCTAGGAAACTGGACAATGAAACGGTTCACTCCTTTCTAAGTTTGAAAATATGAGTTAGGTGGCTGACTGTGAGCTGCAACTCATTTTAACTTCTCCGTCGGTCACAAATTATTTAATATTTGCCTGTTAGTTTTTGTTTAGGGGCAAATTTGAGCCATGACGTGAATGGAGAACAAAGATTGTAATATACAACAAAGATGAAAGATCTTTTGTAAATAAAACTACAGGAAGCTGATTGTCACTTCCTTTCATTGAGAGAACTTTAAATACACTCACAGCCTTCAAAGTTTTACTGAAGCTCACTCCAGTCACCAACCTATATTTTTGGGTAATGATGTTTATTATGACTGATGTTACAGTAGAGAATGGAGATGTTGTACAGATAAGTTCGCACACCAACTACAGGGACCGATTAGGACACACACAGGCCAGTGAGGAGCCCAGGGAAGAACGGAAGTGCAACAGGCCTCGGGGGCAACCCTGTGGTGAAGACTTCCTCATAGGTTTCCCCTATCAGTAGATATTCCCACCTCACTGGTCCGGTCCATAGGTGTCAAATTACTTAAAACTAGATTTACAAAAACTCTATACGATCACCAGGCTTAAAACCACTATACGATCGACAGAAGCCTAAAAATGTCTATGCATTAATACTGCTGGTCTGCTGTTTCTTTGTTTTCTTGTGTTGCAGGTATGTGTGCATGCCATGTAATTTCCATATGTGACACCCTTTGTGTAAAGCATCACCTCAGACATCCATGAGCAAGCTTCATGAGGACAAAGAGTTACCTGAGTGAATATACGTCGGAAATGGACTACATAAAACAGATTTCACATCTATTTGGACGCCATGGACTTCCAGACTTCCACTCTTTTGCTACATAGTTTTCTGTGTCAACATGTAGTTTCCACGAAATGTTAACATCCATGTCATATGTTGCAACAGTCATGGTTCTAAAAAGAACTATTACATCTAAGCAGTGGCGGCTCCAGACAATTTTGACTGGGGGGGGGGGGGGGGGCAATGGAGGGTCCTGGTAATTTCAAGGGGGGTCTCATGAAAACCAACAAAATATACAGTGGGCATGGCTAATAACTGCATATTACTACTACTATACAACAAAAACAACAAAGCATATCAACTACTTTGTTTTTATTTAATTAATCAATTTCAGTTTGCAAACAATATGCTCAAACTTTAAAGGGTTGGTGCTTTAAATGGTTCGCGTCACCAATATGCATTAATCCACAAATGACTTAAGCGGTTAACTTTTTTAACGTGGCTGACACTCCCTCCGAGCAGGGCTATGCAGAGACCTTTGGAGGGGCAGGTGCTCAAAGTATAAAAGTGATAAATGGAACAAGGCTTTAAATTGCCCTATTCAAAATATCAATACAGCAATATATTGTGATGCATTCCTTGCTGATTCACGTATCGATATGGATGATTATGTATTGATACAGCAGCAAATGCTTTGATGCAGTTTTGAAAAGAAACAATAGAGAAGACCATTTTAAGTTTAAAAATAATATCTCTGGGATTAGAAACTGAAATGTCTTAAATTGTCCCATCCTGATGGCTTTTTCTTCTCTGTTCTACAGAATAATTAAGAACAGTGCTTATAGTAAAAACTATAGAAAACACTCGTGCCTCTACATTTGCCTCTTTCTCACCAGCCTCTGTCTCCTGGCTTGCTGTTACTTGCTCTCTTTCTGTCACTTGTGCCTCTACATTTCCCTCTTTTTCTTCCTCTATCTCCATCTCCTCATCTGATCTATTACTTTCCACTCACTATTTCAGCATTAATCTATTATTTTAACCATCACTACTACTCTTGCACCTAATCAAGAAGTCCACCTTAAATATTGATACAAAACATAAAAAAACTGATACACTGGAATATAGTGATTAATATTATTATTACTGTTGTAGTTGTTGTTGTCTAAAATTGAACACCTTTGAAATGTATACAAATGACAGGCTACATTTGTTATTCACATCCTTCACACTGCACTTTGATGTCAGGTATATTATGCATTTTTTATTGACATTGATATTTTTACATCTATTTCCAGAGAGATATTATTGAGTTTACAGTCTAAAGTGGTCTTACTGTTGTAAACACTGTTGCTATTGTAGAAAAAAAATATTTGCGTCACATTTAATATATAATTATATTTTAATTCATTTCTGAATTGTTTTCATTTTTATAATGATAATTCAGAGAAAGAAAAAATCTGAATAGGCCTTACGAGTGCTGCGATAATTATTTTTAAGGCACTCTATGTGTTAAAAGATAAATAAGTACTGTAATATAATAATAGTTTAGTCAAATAACATAAAAAAGACCAGACCCTTCGATGCCTGTGAAACTTTTCTCCCTCAAACAGCACGCTAGTGTAACTTCTACACTATAGGCTACACACAGCAATATAAACAACATATCTGCATGTTCTCACATCACATCGTAAAATAATAATCCGTAAATAAACATTAAAATTGCTTGGCTGAGAATGAAACACCACTTACCAGCTGCAGCGGTGTTGAAAATATAAAACGGATAAAAATAAATAAACGGATGTGCAGTGATTGATGGTGCCTTTCCAGATGTGTAAGCTGCCCATGCCACACTCATGCAACCACATATCATCAGAGATGCAGGCTTCTGAACTGAGCGCTGATAACAACTTGTGTTGTCCTTGTCCTCTTTAGTCCGGATGACATGGCGTCCCAGTTTTCCAAAAAGAAGGTGATCCTTAAAAGGAGTGGTGGGAACTTTGGGCACGTACCCAGGCCGGGGTCTCAAGATAACGTGAGAGTTAGCCGGCCCGAATTCCAGGCACACTTCGTCAACTGAAAATGCCTGCAGGTCCCCGACGCTCTTCACCGAAGCCAAAGCCGTCAGGAGCGCAGTTTTCAATGCTAAAAACTTTAGCTCTACTGAGAGCAAGGGTTCGAAGGGAGCTCTCTGCAGTGCTGATAGAACCACTGCGAGATCCCAAGAGGGGACTTGCTGAGGGCGAGGCGGATTGAGCCTCCTTGCTCCTCTCAGGAACCTGATGATCTGGTGGAAATGGCTCTAGCTGAAGTGATGGTAGCTACCACCTGTGGTGGCAAGGTACCTAAACCTTCCGTGACCCGTCCAGAACCCACACATGTAGGTTCCACAGATCGGGACATGGGTGCCAGAGGGTGCCCCGTCTCTGAGAAAGAATGTCCTTCCTCGGAAGAATTGGCCAGGGAGGGGCTGTCGCGAGGAGTACAAGTTCGGGGAACCAGGTCCGGCCGGGCCAAAAAGGCGCAACCATGAGGACCTGCTCCTTGTCCTCCCTGATCTTGCACAACGTCTGTGTAAGAAGGCTCACTGGGGGAAACGCATACTTGCGCAGGCCCAGCAACCAGCTGTGTGCCAGGGCGTCCGTGCCGAGGGTGCCCTCGGTCAGGGAGTAAAACAACTGGCAGTGGGAATTTTCTGGAGAGGCAAACAGGTCTACCTGAGCGTCTCCGAAGTGTTCCCAAATCAGCTGAACCGACTGGGGGTGGAGTCTCCATTCCCCGGGGCGAGACTGCTGCCGTGAGAGCTCGTCGGCTGCACGATTGAGCCTGCCCGGAATGTGAATGGCACGAAGCGACCTCAGATGCTTGTGACTCCACAGGAGGAGATGGCGAGCGAGTTGCAACATGCGGCGGGAGCGTAGACCACCCTAACGGTTGATGTACGCTACGGTCGCAGTGTTGGCCGTACGGACCAGAACGTGCTTGTCCTTCAGCAGGGCCTTGAAGCGGTGCAGAGCAAGACGTACTGCTAGCAACTCGAGGCAATTGACATGCCACTGAAGTCGGGGTCCTGTCCAGGAGCCTGACGCAGAATGCCCGTTGCACATGGCACCCCAGCCCGTGGCAGAGGCATCTGTTCATACAACAACATGTCTGGACACCGGTTCTAGGGGCACGCCGGCCCGTAGAAACGAGGGGTCCAACCACGGGGTGAAGTATCGGCGGCAGGCCGGAGTGATGGTCACTCGGAGCGTGCCCTGTTGCCATGCCCATCTCGGGACTCGGTCGTGAAGCCAGTGCTGAAGCGGTCTCATATGGAGTAGCAGAGCGGTATGACTGCCGCCGCGGACCCCATATGCCCCAGGAGCCTCTGAAACAGTTTCAGTGGAACCGCTCTCTTGCCCTCGACTTGTCTCAGGCAATTCAGCAGTGACTGCGCGTGCTCATTAGTACGCTGCGCGAACATGGCGACCGAAAGAGATCCTCTACACAGGGGAGAGTTTGCTCTTTTCCCAGTTGACCTGAAGACCCAGTCGGGCGAGGTGTCTGAGCACCAGATCCCTGTGCTCGCACAACCGCTCTCGAGAGTGAGCTAGGATCAGCCTGTCGTCGAGGTAGTTGAGGATACAGACACCTTGTTCCCTGAGAGGAGCCAGGGCTCCCTCCGCGACCTTCGTAAAGATGTGGGGAGACAGGGCCAACCCGAATGGGAGAACCTTGTACTGATATGCCTGCCCCTCGAAAGCAAACCGAAGAAACGGTCTGTGTCGAGGAAGAATGGAGACATGAAAGTACGCATCCTTCAGGTCGATCGCTGCAAACCAATCCATCGGACTAATGCATTCGAAAATGCGCTTGGGCGTTAGCATCTTGAGCCGTCTTTGTATGGAAACTGGCAAGGGGAGAGGAGAACGAGAGCGGCGAGGAAGCACGTCGCCAGCTGTCGTTCGTGGCCTCTTGGGACCCGGAGGTAGAGGAAACAGCTCTTTTAGTGAAGGTTTGGGTACCACCGGCCACAGGGCCAGTGGTGGAACAAAAAGAAAACGAGAACAAAGGATTCTCCCCCGGCCCTCGGACTTGGACAATGCTGGCACTCCAGAGGGAGGCAACGCAGCCGAACCCTCATCTCCCGAGGACTCAAGCCCGCCTTGTGATGCGGCGATCGACATACGGTCCTCTTCGCGAGCCCCGAATGAGATGTCAGGAGCCTGAGAGGGTCCAGCAAACTCATCCGGGAACTCGACCGGCTGCGGCGTATGTGAGGGGGTGTGGCCCGAGGAGGTTCGCTCGTCGGGGAAGCCCACACGGTAACCCTCAGATCACCCTGGCCACCAGCCGAAGTAGCCCTCTTACGAGAAGCTAGAACGGGGTGTGGCAGAGGGGCCTCTATACCTTTTAAGGTAATCGAGTCTCGATCTCAACGCCGAGATGGTCATGTCCCCGCAATGAGAACATGAGCCATCCACGAACGCAGTCTCAGCGTGCTGGAAGCCCAGACACGTGACAGAACGATCGTGACCGTCACAAGGAGCGATATATCACTCCGGTGATTGCAGCAAGCGATGTGCTCGGCTCCGAAGCGAAAGCTTGAATGCGAGTTGCTCGCATTGCTCCTTATATACCCGCTCTGCGATGCGGAGATTGCGATGCAAATTCCGCAGACCAAGGGACTTTTTATACCATTGGCTCGTTTTGTACCACTCGAAGGTGATTGGGCTCTCGGGCAAGATCCCATTCCTAACGTCGAACGTGACCGACTGAAAGGGAACTCAAAAGACACCTAAGACCCAATGTACCATTCGCACATACTTACATGAAACTACCTTTTGTTTTTTTATTTTTATTTTGTTATGTTCTTATCCCACAACTTTCTTCCCATTTTTTAAATGACATCAGGTTTATCATTTTTAAATCAGTGAGCCATTGAGAGGATGTTTAGGTGTCTCACAAAAAGCAATCTAGTTTTGTTGGCTACACAATCATGGGGAAGACTGCTGACTTTACAGTTGTCCAAAAGACGACCATTGACACCTAGCACAAGGAGGGCAAGACACAAAAGGTCATTGCAAAAGAGGCTGGCTGTTCACAGAGCTCTGTGTCCAAGCACACTAATAGAGAGGTGAAGGGAAGGAAAAGATGTGGTAGAATAAAGGTACAAGCAACAGGGATAACCGCACCCTGTAGAGGATTGTGAAACAAAACCCGTCCAAAAATGTGGGGGAAATTCACAAAAGCCACGTTTCCACCGCAGGAACTTTACCCAGGAACTAGGGACTTTGGCCTGGTACTTGGTGTGTTTCCACCGCAGGAACCAGGAACTAAATAAAGTTCCGGGTAAAAAAATGCCCCTCAGAAAGTCCCTGCTGGCGAGGTAGTACTTTTTTAAAGTTCAGGAACTTTCGGGGGCGGGACTTTGGCGCTAAACATTCTGATTGGTTGAGTTCATGCAGCATTGGTTGAGTTCAACCACCATTTATTCGGATCAACATTTTCAAAATATTACTGTTATTGTGTCATGAAATGTAATTTTAAAAGTATTTCAGGCGAGAATGTAGTTGTTTAAAATTCAAATCTGATGTTTATTTATATAGACAGCGCCTATTTAAAAATGTGTTTCGCCGATCTCTGAGACGGTGAGCTCCACGCAATCAGCGGGAGCTCAGTCCTCATGTATCCGCCGAGAAGCAGCCTCAGCTTGGATAGACCTTCTGATATGTGCCGCTGGCTCTGATGTCTCTTTAGTGGTTAAACATAAAATATAATTCAGATGCGGGGTAAATCTAACAGGTTTTCTCTGGCCTGTATTCAATTTATCTATATGTTAAAATGAAAATAAAAAAGGCAAATTTATATAATATTTCGTTTCATTGTAATGGCTGTATATAACGTTACACATATCCCTGAACTAAGTACATTTTTGCAGCTGTTATTATGTTTAAAGGAAACGAAAGGAGGCAGTGGTATTTTATATCCTATTTCGTGTTATTGTATATATACTGAGGGGAAAATTGCTTTAGCCAAAGCCAACTGAGTTCACGCAGCATTGGTTGAGTTCAACCACCATTTATTCGGATCAACATTTTCAAAATATTACTGTTATTGTGTCATGAAATGTAATTTTAAAAGTATTTCAGGCGAGAATGTAGTTGTTTAAAATTCAAATCTGATGTTTATTTATATAGACAGCGCCTATTTAAAAATGTGTTTCGCCGATCTCTGAGACGGTGAGCTCCACGCAATCAGCGGGAGCTCAGTCCTCATGTATCTGCCGAGAAGCAGCCTCAGCTTGGATAGACCTTCTGATATGTGCTGCTGGCTCTGATGTCTCTTTAGTAGTTAAACATAAAATATAATTCAGATTCGGGGTAAATCTAACAGGTTTTCTCTGGCCTGTATTCAATTTATCTATATGTTAAAATGAAAATAAAAAAGGCAAATTTATATAATATTTCGTTTCATTGTAATGGCTGTATATAACGTTACACATATCCCTGAACTAAGTACATTTCTGCAGCTGTTATTATGTTTAAAGGAAACGAAAGGAGGCAGTGGTATTTTATATCCTATTTCGTGTTATTGTATATATACTGAGGGGAAAATTGCTTTAGCCAAAGCCATCTGAGTTCACGCAGCATTGGTTGAGTTCAACCACCATTTATTTGGATCATTTTCAAATATTACTGTTATTGTGTCATGAAATGTAATTTTAAAAGTATTTCAGGCGAGAATGTAGTTGTTTAAAACTCAAATCTGATGTTTATTTATAAAGACAGCGCCTATTTAAAAAATGTGTTTCGCCGATCTCTGCGACGGAGAGCTCCACTCGATCAGCGGGAGCTCAGTCCTCCTGTATCCACAGAGAGCAGCCTCTCCTGGGATAGACCATCTGATATGTGCCGCTGGTTCTGATGTGTCTTTAGTGGTTAAACATAAAATATAATTCAGCTGCGGGGTAAATCTAACAGGTTTTCTTTGGTCTGTATTCAATTTATCTATATGTTAAAATGAAAATAAAAAAGGCAAATTTATATAATATTTTGTTTCATTGTAATGGCTGCATATACACATATCTCTGAACAAAGTACATTTCTGCAGCTGTTATTATGCTTAAATGAAAACCAAAGGAGGCAGTGGTATTTGATATCCTATTTCGTTTTATTGTTAATATACAGTAGGGAAAATTGCAGTAGCCAAGACGAGCTGACTGAAGTTATCAAGTATAATATATATATATATATATATATATATATATATATATATATATATATATATATATATATAGTTACGCTGCTGTTTATAGATTTACCAGACTTGCGTCGTTGTGGACATCACACTCCCCAGTCGAATGCACAAAGTCTGAACTAACTACCGATGATGCACGTCAAAAATCAGCATACTTTTTTTTTTTTTTTTTTTTTTTTTTAATCAGCGGTACTTTGTATTGAAAAACGCGCACGGACCTACGTCACCAGTCATTTGCCTAATCTTCCCGGTAATTTACACCGCGGTGGAAATGCAGAAAGCAACAGGTCTGGGGGGAAAAAAGTTCCTGGGAAAAAAAGTTCCTGGTAAAAATGTTCCGGGTAATTTCGGTGGAAACGCGGCAAAAGAGTGGGCTGCAGCTGGAGTCAGTGCTTCAAGAACCACTACACACAGACGTATGCAAGACATGGTTTTCAGCTGTCACGTTCCTTGCGTCAAGCCACTCTTGAACAACAGACAGTGTCAGAAGCATCTAAAATACAAAAAGGACTGGACTGCTGCTGAGTGGTTCAAAATTATGTTCTCTGATGAAAGTAAATTTTGCATTCCCTTTGGAAATCAGGGTCCCAGAGTCTGGAGGAATCTGAGAGCCACACAATCCATGTTGCTTGAAGTCCAATGTAAAGTTTCCACAGTTAGTGATGGTTTAGGGTGCCATGTCATCTGCTGGTGTTGGTCCACTGTGTTTTCTGAGGTCCAAGGTCAACGCAGCCGTGTTGCATGATACAAATTAAAAGAAATAAACATTTTAAATATATCAGTCTGTGTGTAATGAATTGCTATAATATACAAGTTTCACTTTTTGAATGGAATTAGTGAAATAAATCAACTTTTTGGTTATATTCTAATTATATGACCAGCACCTGTATATATCTGTGTGTATGTTTTTCTTTTTGAAATTAAATATGTACATTCACCAAACTCAGTATTGCAAACTATTTACTATATACAATAAACTTTTTTTTTTTTTTTTTTTTTTACAATTTTGCTTTAACTACATGCACTGTACACTTTTTATAGTAGTGTCTAACGAATGATATGTAGTGTGTATATTATTAACTAATGTATGTATGGTTTTGCCTGAAGAGTCAAGGTATTGGAATTTAGTTTTAAGGTTTGGATTTGTGTTTAAGGTATTGTCACGGGGTGAAGAACCACTCGACAAGAGGCACGTGAAATCAAAAGCCCCGGAGGGTGGGTTTATTGAAAAGTGAAGGGTGCCTGGTGAAGTGTCCTGATCTGCTTTCCGCTGGTTGGTGCTCCCCGTGTGCTCTCCGTGCTCCTCTGTGCCAATCAAGGGGAAAGTGGGTGTCCAGACGTGCTCCAAAGGGTGTGGGCTGTCGGTCACTCGCTGCTTTCTGTGGGGATAGGAGAGAGGGGTTAGTCCAGCTTTGCATTCTGTTTGAGAACCTCTTCTCAGTGCAACATGTGCTGCTTTTCACTGTGCTGGCTGATGGGGAGCAGCTGTGACCGATCAGCCGGTGACGAGGGCGTGCAGGTGTTTTGGTTTGGTTTCCAGGGCGACGCTGATTCCTCTGGGAGTGCTCGTCACATCCCCCCCCCCTAAGTGTCGTTCTGGTCCTGCGAAGACATGTAGAAAGTAGGGGTGAGATTAGGGGAGGGTGGGGAATGACCCCTGACAGACCTGCATAAGCTGTCCAGATCCGGGAGAGGCCATCGGCGTTCGCGTTGGCGGCCCCAGCTCGATGGCGGACTTCGAAGTGGAAGTCCTGGAGCGCTAGGAACCAGCGAGTCACCCTGGCGTTGGTGTCCTTGGCGCGGGCCATCCACTGTAGGGGCGCGTGGTCGGTTACCAGGGTGAACTTGCGGCCCAGGAGGTAGTACCGGAGCTCCAGGACTGCCCACCTGATGGCCAGGGCTTCCTTCTCCACAGCGGCGTATTTCCTCTCGGCGGGGGACAGCTTCCTGCTGATGTAGATGATCGGATGCTCCTCACCTTCCTGAATTTGGGAGAGGACCGCTCCTAGTCCTGTGTCGGAAGCATCCGTCTGCAGCAGGAAGGGGCAGCTAAAGTCCGGGGCGCGGAGTACCGGCGAGGACGTGAGTGCTGCTTTCACCTGGGAGAAGGCTTCTTCCGCCGACGGGGTCCAGCATACTTTCTCCGGCTGCCCCTTCCTGGTCAGGTCTGTCAGGGGGGCGGCTAAAGAGGAGAAGTTGGGGATAAAACAACGATAATAACCCGCCAACCCCAAGAAGGCTCGTACCTGGGTCTTTGTCTCCGGTCTTGGTGTGGCGTGGATGGCCTCAACTTTCTTGTCTTGCGGCCGGATGAGTCCTCGGCCGACTTGATAGCCCAGGTACTTGGCCTCAGAGAGGGCTAGGTGGCATTTTCGGGGGTTGGCGGTAAGTCCAGCCCGCCGGAGCTCCGAGAGCACCCTCCGCAGACGATCCAGATGTTCGTCCCACGCCTCGGAGTGGACCACGACGTCATCCAGGTAGGCGGCCGCGTAAGCTTGGTGAGGCCGCAGGAGGATGTCCATCATTCGCTGGAACGTCGCGGGGGCCCCATGTAGGCCGAAGGGAAGGGTCCGGTACTGCCAGTGGCCACTGGGGGTGGAGAAGGCGGTTTTCGGCTTGGCGGCCTCGGAGAGCGGTACCTGCCAATAGCCCTTGGTTAGGTCTAGGGTGCTGATATACCGGGCCCTTCCTAGCCGGTCCAGCAGTTCGTCCACCCGAGGCATGGGGTACCCGTCGAATTCGGAGACTTCGTTCAGGCGGCGGAAGTCGTTACAAAAGCGGAGGGTGCCATCCGGCTTTGGGACCATCACAATGGGGCTGGACCACGGACTCCGGGATGGTTCTATTACCCCCAACTTTAGCATCTGTTGGACCTCTTCCTCAATAGCCTGCCGACGAGCCTCCGGGACTCGGTAGGGCCGTTGCCTAACGACGACTCCTGGGGGCGTCCGGATATGGTGTTGAAGCACGTTGGTCTGCCCGGGCTGAGAGGAGAACACATCCTGGAACTGACTGACCAGGTGCTGCAGCTCCGTCTTCTGGGCAGCCGAAAGGTGGGGGTTGATATCCACAACCACGGGCTCGGTGAGGCTTAGGGCAGCTACTTGGTCCCGGGTCCCCACCCATTTCTTTAGGAGGTTGACGTGGTAGAGTTGCTCCGCCTGCCGTCGTCCCGGCTGTCTCAGGCGGTAAGTGACCGGTCCAACCCTCTCGACGACCGAGTAGGGCCCCTTCCAGGAGGCCAGAAATTTGCAGGCGGAGCTGGGGACCAGGACCATGACGCGGTCTCCCGGTTGGAACTCCCGTGGCTGGGCTGTCCGGTCATAATGACGTTGCTGCGCTTGTTGGGCCCTGGTGAGGTGTTCCCGGACTAACGGCATCACTCGGTCGATCCGTTCCCTCATTTGCCGGACATGTTCGATGACGGTACGATGCGGGGCCGGCTGCTGCTCCCACGCTTCCCGGGCCACGTCCAAGAGGCCCCGGGGTTGACGGCCAAACAGGAGCTCGAAGGGGGTGAAGCCAGTTGAGGCCTGGGGAACTTCGCGGATCCCGAAGAGCACGTAGGGGATCATGAGGTCCCAATCCCGCTTGTCCTCCGCCGCCACACGTCTGAGCATTTGCTTGAGGGTCTGGTTAAATCTCTCTACGAGGCCATCCGTCTGGGGGTGATAAACAGTGGTCCTCAACTGCTTCACCCGCAGCAGCCGGCAGAGGTCAGCCATTAGCCGGGACATAAAGGGGGTTCCCTGGTCAGTCAGGATCTCTGAGGGGAGGCCGACTCGGCTGGCCAGCAGAAACAGCTCCTGGGCGATGGACTTTGCGGTGGCCTTCCGCAGGGGGACTGCTTCTGGGTACCGGGTGGCATAGTCGACGATGACCAGGATGTGCTCATGCCCTCGGGCAGACTTCGGCAACGGCCCCACTATGTCCATTCCAATCCGCTCGAAGGGCACCTCGATGATAGGCAGCGGGATGAGCGGGCTGGGGGGAGGAGTCCGGGGCGACGTGGCCTGACAGGTCGGGCAGGCCTGGCAGAACCGCTTTACCTCGGCGTCCAGGCCCGGCCAATGGAAACGGTCGCGGATGCGTTGGGCAGTATTGGCTGCCGCGAGGTGTCCTGCCATGGGGTGGGAATGGGCCAGCTCCAGAATGGTCTCGGTCTTGGCACGAGGCACAACTAGTAACTTTTTCTCCTCCCCCCTACGCTGGGCGACACAATACAGCAGGCCATTCTCTACGACAAAATGTGGGAGAGGGTGGGGCCGGGGGAGGACGTCCTCTCCATCCACGACTCGCACCTGGCTCCAACAGTGCTTGAGTCGGTCGTCCTCCCGCTGTTCCTTGGCGAAAGAGCCCCCTCCAGCGGCCTGTTGGTAGACATCATAAAACAGATTAGTAGATTGGGAGGGGGCCTCACCTTCTCTCCCACTGTCGGAGACGAGCAGGGCCGGTCGGCGGCGGGGTCCAGGCGGCCGCCTCGGTCTTCGACGGTTCCCCTTGGGGCTGGCAGGCTGGGTAGCGGCGGACAGCAGCTTCTCGAAGCCGGGCCAATCCCTTCCAAGCAGTACGGCCACCGGCAGGTCCTTCACTAGGCCTACCTCCACTGGCCAGGTGCCTTGGGGGGACGAAATGACCATTTCACGGGCCGGTACTTGACGAGTGTCTCCGTGCACACAGGTAATCGGTAGGAAGTTTTTCCGGCCGCTTCGCGGGGCGCACAGCCGCGCCTGGATGAGGGTGACCGCACTGCCTGAGTCCAGCAGGGCCCGGAACCGTCTTCCATCCACCCTCACATCTGCTTCGGGGGCTCCCGCCGGCACCCGTTGGTGAAGGATGCAGCCTGCCAGCCAGGCTCGCGGAGGCGACGGTGGTTCGGCACTTGGCATGGGCTCATCTCGCGGTGGGGGAACCGTCGGCCTGCTGACGGGTCGCGCGGTGCCTTCGAGCGGGCGTCGCTCCTGGACCACCCTCCGGGGGAAGGGCGGCAGCCGGTCCCCTGCCCCGCTGGGATGAACGGCATCCGCCAGCTCGATCGCCTCCACTAGTTCCCGGACGTCACGTGGGTCCCTCATGCCGACGGCCTGTCGGTGGGCGCGTGGTAGTGCGCGCAGGAGGCGATCGACCACCACTCGTTCCGCTACCTGTGTTGGTGTGGGGTTTCCTGCCAACAGCCAGTGCTGGGCGAGGCGGCTGAGTTCGGCTGCCTGGGCACGGGCTGGCACCCGGGGCTTGTATTCCCACTCGTGGAACTGCTGGGCGGCACTTATAGGGGAGAGGCCCAGCCTCGCCAGGATCTCTCGCTTCACTTCGACATAACTGTCGGCACTCGTCAGGGGGAGCGAGAAGTAAGCCATCTGTGCTTCACCGGTGAGTAGGGGTGCCAGCGCACGCGCCCACTCGTCCTCTGGCCATCCCTCTCGGTGGGCAGTGTTTTCGAAGACCTGAAGGAAGGCTTCCACATCGTCATCGGCCGTCATCTTGGGCAACAGACGGGTGGCTTGTGCCCGAGGCTCAGGTAGCGGAACGCGCTGGGCCGCGGCCGCCCGGACGGCGGCGAGTTCATCCTCCGTCCTGCCTAGGCGAGTGGCGAGGTGTTCCGCTATTTGCTGCTGGCGGATGCTAACCTCAGCGAGGCGTTGTAAGACGTCCTCCATCGCGGGGCCGCGCGTGCCGCCTTCCGTGGTGCTGCTGACAGAAAGCAAAAAAAAATTAGGAGTTGGGGCGGTGACCTTGTCGGTGATTCCTCACTGTTCTGCCCGCATTCTCCACCACTGTCACGGGGTGAAGAACCACTCGACAAGAGGCACGTGAAATCAAAAGCCCCGGAGGGTGGGTTTATTGAAAAGTGAAGGGTGCCTGGTGAAGTGTCCTGATCTGCTTTCCGCTGGTTGGTGCTCCCCGTGTGCTCTCCGTGCTCCTCTGTGCCAATCAAGGGGGAAAGTGGGTGTCCAGACGTGCTCCAAAGGGTGTGGGCTGTCGGTCACTCGCTGCTTTCTGTGGGGATAGGAGAGAGGGGTTAGTCCAGCTTTGCATTCTGTTTGAGAACCTCTTCTCAGTGCAACATGTGCTGCTTTTCACTGTGCTGGCTGATGGGGAGCAGCTGTGACCGATCAGCCGGTGACGAGGGCGTGCAGGTGTTTTGGTTTGGTTTCCAGGGCGACGCTGATTCCTCTGGGAGTGCTCGTCACAGTATTGAGAAAATGAGTGATGATTTCAAGAAATGTGTTTTAGCAATTCAGAAAAACTGTTAATGTAATGGAAGCATAAGCACAAGTTCTACCAGGAAGACTTAATGCCACATCACATTTTACAATTAGATCTAGCCAATTGGCACTCAACACAAGGAATATAAAAGCCCTGTACTCACCCTTCATTGTGTTTGCAGATACTTTATCGTCGTTTCTTGCTCAAACTATCACTTGACTTATTGCCCGAATTTCCCTGGGTTACTTGCATATATTTAAGTTCGCCTCCAGCGAACAATTGCCAGTTTGACATTTCTCTCAAAATGCACACTAGATTGTTGGCATTGCTCTGGTGTCACGGTGAATGTTTGCGGTTGTTTGGTAGTGTTGCATGATACAGGTGTTGGAGTTTTTCCGGTAGAGGATGTGAAACATTGGCGGATTTCTTAGTGTTTAATTATTTCAGGTTTTATTAGACTTACAGATGATACCATGTACATGGAAGTTACCATTTATACAACCCCTTCCAAAAAAAGTGAGAGCAAGAGATCCATAGGACTTTTGTCCTGTGGCGTTAAACTCAATACTAGCTAAATGCATGGTAAGAGGAGTTAGTTTTCATCTAAAACCATACATATCAGAACAATTAGATGTACTGCAATTTGCATATGAATCACAAAGAGGAACAGAGGATGCAACGCTCACTCTGGTCGATACAATTACTAACCATTTACAACAAGCAGAGGTTTATTTGCGTGTTCTTTTTATTGATTACACCTCTGCCTTTAATACCATGCAGATACATTTACTCTTGGGACGTCTCTGTGTTCTAAGTGTGAATGGGGAAATAGTTTATTGGATAAAGTATTTTCTAACAAATTGACCACAACGAGTTTGTGCTCGGGGGTTCAAATCAGATATTATATCTTTAATCACGGGGGCACCCCAAGGATGCGTCCTGTCACCTCTTTTATTTTCTGTTTATACAAGTGGTATAAGAGTGCAGCATGAGAATTACAAACTACTATATAAATATGCAGATGATATGGCACTTGTGGCTCTTTTATGGAAAGACTGTACGTTTTGAGTACGAGGAGCAGGTTTTGTAAATAGAAATATGGTGTGAATAAAGTTCTTTATTGATAAAAGTAAGTAAAACAAAAGAGTTGATTTTAAATTATTCAGAGCCTCTAACAGACATAATGTTATGTGATCAAACTGTTGCAATTGTGAAGACTTTTAAGTATTTAGGAATCATGATTGACTGTAAATTGAACTTCTCTGATAATGTGGCTCTTATTTGAAAGAAAGCAAATCAAAGGCTATTCTTGCTAAGGAAACTAAAATAATTTTGTGTGAGTAAAGCTGGGTTGCAAGGAGTTTATACAGGTTTAATTGAGAGTGTTTTAGGGTATAATATAACTGTGTGGTTTGGACAAGTTACTTCTGTGAATAAAGTTAAATTAGACAGAATTATAAGAGTAGCTGGAAAAATTATAGGATTAAAGCAAAAGTCAGTTGCTCAGTTATACCAAATTGGATCGTGTTTGAATTATTACCATCAGGTTGTTGTTACAGTACACCAAAAGCAATTAAAGGTGTATATATAAACAAACTTTCGTACCAAATGCAATAAGTCTTTTGAATAGAGGTAGGAAATTTATATTTTAATTTTGTCATTGTGGATGTTGTGTATGGTTAGATGTATTTATTGGATGTTGTGTATTCTTTTGTGATTTTATGACAAGAACAAAGATCAATTTTCAACTTAGGCTGAACAATAAAGTACTACTACTACTACTACTACTACTAATACTACTACTTTCCAGGGTTGCCAGATTTTCACAATAAAATCTGCCCAATCACTACTTAAACCTAACCCAAAACTAGCCCAATCGCGTTTCGAGAGGCGTTCCCCGGTAAAAATTACATGCTGGGGATTTATGGACATAAAATGATTGCACAGATACTATTTAAACTAAACTGAGATGATGACATCACTGAATTCAAAGATGAACTGCCTTTAACTGTCATTTTGCCTTATTGACACACTGATTTCCTAATTAATGTTGTTCAGTTGCTTTGACACAATCTTTTTTGTCTAAAGCGCTATATAAATAAAGATGGCTTGACTTGACTTGACAAAGCATTTGGTGTCACGTGATTATGTATCTAGCAGACTAGCACTGCATAATTATCCTAATTTGAGCCTAGGTTGCATTTTGCTTTTTTTAAATAAATAAATAAATAAATAAAAGTGCTCAGAGTCTTTTGTAATTACAGTACTGAGGCCAGATTTCAGGATTCATAATGCTGCATAATTCATCGTTGCAAGCTCAGATATTATCTTTAACCTACATTTATTAGAAACAAGGCCATACAATTTTTTGTAATTAAGTTATAATATCTAACAATGTTTGCTCAAACCAATACATTTTGAACAACTCTTTTGGAATGAGGCATCTTTACACTGATTTACATCTACACTGATAAAGATTATGTTGCTTGAATAATACTTTTCTGTAAAATATGCTATGTCTAGCACACTGTAAGGTAATTGTTGTCTTAATCATATGTTTTGGTCTTTGTTTTTTCAGTCATTATTTCATTTGGGTCTATCTATAACAATTCCTGAATGCCTAGTACAGGAATGGAGTAAATATTATGACTTTAAGTCTCTCCTGTTGTGTAGACCAGGGTCCTCGCTGTCTATTTCTGCATGAGCATCCTCCAAAAAAGATCAAGAATGTAAATGGACACATATTCTAGCTATGCTCAGATACTGAAGTTTTCCTAATGCACAATATATTGACAAAGAATTTCAACAGTTTTGTCTATTCTGTTATTCTTTTACTATTTTCAGGACATATTATATTTAATGTAATTAGGTCTAGCTCAGCTATGTGGCATTAGTCTGCTCTGATAAATAACTAGCTGGTGCTCTCTTTTTCTATGTGGTGAGCAATAAAGTATCCCATCTTGGAACTTGTACTCATCAAGGCCTTTCTATAATCTGTGTTTTACATACTTCCTGTCTATTGACACGAGCCCCTCTCTGGATTTCCTCCATAACTTTGTCAATATTTGGTCTTGGAGGTTATAATTACTACAATTCTGTTAAAAATGCAGTTTGTGCCCCGTGACTTTAATGTCCTGGTCAGTGTATGCTCATTCATAACGTCTACTTTAAAGTTTTGCAAAAATCTTTGTGTAAGGACTTTTTTATGCTTTTACAAGGTTCATCATTGTTAAATGTAAAGCATTCTTATCCTTTTGTCAGTGTGTTTGCAGATACTGCCGCATCATTTTCCTCCACCCTCCCCACCACCACCAGGTTGGCCCTGTCCATGCGGGGGTAGGTTCCGCCCTGCCTTCGTCTTTGGCAGGAATAGCTGGAATCTACAACATCTTATTCAAGCTACGAATCGGGGCTACACCAACATAATTCCGTTCTTTGTATTTATTTTGTTATTTAAAACTTTTGAGTTTCATCTTCTTCTCTGTTTCTCTGTTTCTTTCTTTTTTTTGGGGGGGGGGGGGGGGGATTTGGAGTATCTAAGACACCTTCAAGAACAAAGATGCTAGAATCAAGCAAGAGATATAGCAAAATGCTGGCTGCATGACATAAAGCTGCAGTAGAATTGTCTTTACTATGTAGCAGAATAATTTGTCAAAGCGATTGAGATTATTAAATGTTAAGAGAATAGAACAGGACTGGAGAAATCAAGAGAAGAGAAGAGAAGAGAAGAGAAGAGAAGAGAAGAGAAGAGAAGAGAAGAATGAAGGGCAAATACAAGTAAAGGACAGGTACATCCGGATAGTTTCATATTGTGCTATTGAGAGGATCATTTTTTGCTAACAGGCAAAATCTCATCTAACCATGCCCCTCTCTTCTAAACAGAGTTATAGTATATATATATATAGGATAGTCCTGTTACATTGAGGGCTAACAAATGTAAAGCAAAGCAGTTTTGGAGGTTTTAACACTTTTGATGTATGCATTTATGCATTTAGTATTATATCTGTAAAGATGATTCATTAAATCATATCTATAATTCTACAAATATTTAAGTA